>NW_027498484.1:0-75766 GCF_021521415.1 Bidens hawaiensis
CACTCCAGCTACTAGTCCAAATCTGTAATACGATCCCTAAGTTCGTTACTATACAATCACTATTAACATAACTTTAACCGTGTTAACCGGTACATCTGGGGCACAGTTAACCCAGTACTGTACCCGTTCTGGGGGCAATGTTAACCCAGAAACACTTCACCAGACTCAGATTGTGATATCGTTTAGAGTTCACTAGTCAGATTTACTATTAGTCATTTTTCCCGTTTTGCGTGCCTAGCACGGTTATCCATTTTTATGTTTCAAAAATGAGTTTGGTCACACATGACCCGAAATTAGTTGTTAATTGATAATTTAACTAAGTTGTGAAATTAGGGCTCGATTTAGATGTCCTGATTGGCCGCGGGACCCGTTTCCGTCATTATCGTACCGGAAACTGTTAAATAGGTTAAAAACACTCAAATCATCCGAATTATTTTCGGATGATTCATTTTTACTTGTTTAACTCAATTATATGAAAATAGTTCATTTTTAGGGTTTTTATACACCAGTCAGCTCGCTTATGCGAACTTTACCGGTTTACGCGTTTTAAGCTTTAAAAGTTTGTTTTAGCACAAATAATTATCCGTTTAGTCTCGGATCTTGAAATTTTGTACAAATCACTTTTTGACAGAGGGGAATTTTATAAAAAATATTTCCAGAATTAATTTTTATATTTAACATTTATTTATCTATTTTTAAACACCATTTAAACACTAAATATGTCGTAAATACCAAACGATCTTAGAAAAATCCCAAATTTTTCCTGGATGACCCCTGCAATCTCCATAGTCCCCTGTAATTTTTCCAGAACCAAAATCCCTTTTTAAATGCCATTTTCACTAAAACCGAGCTAGAAAACCCTAGAACTCGTTTAACCGAAAAGCCTACTTAGACTTCTCCAAATGACCTCAAATTTTGTGTGTGACTTATACATTTTATAAAAAGCTTATCTGAAATTTTCCAGAATTTTTCATGATATTTAACTATTTTTCACCATTTTTGGCCAAAACCGAGCATTAAATTCACCAAATATTCATCCTCTATCCAAAAATTACCAAATATTCACAGAACTCATATTTTCATGTGTAGATCATCCCTGTAAAATTTCATGACCTAACTCTACACGAAACACAATCTGTCCAAATATACAAACATCACACAAAACCGAACTACCTTGAGTTTCTAGCTTCAAACCGCAAGAATCTCGCTTTCTAGCCATTGTTAGCAACTAGATACAACACCTACAAGCATAATAACACCACACCAAGCAAGTTACACCCACAATCAAGCCATTTCTTTCATGGTTTCGGTTATGCTTTAAAAACAAAGATTTAACCGTAAAAATTCGTTTTTGGTTCGTTTAACTCCTTTCTTGGACCAAGATCCCTTGTATAACCCGTATACATCACTTGATCATGCAAGAATCGGTTCCATCTCGGGTTTTCACCCTTTTTCACTTGGAAACCTCATTTTCTTGAAAGAGAACTCAAGAAACGAACATAAACACGTACATAACACAATTTTACCTCGGTTTTTCTTGCTAAAAAACTCGGTTTTTGGTTCTTGATCTTGAGAGAATATGAATATGGTTGAATTGTGTTGTGAAAAAAAGAAAATGAATTGTTGTTGGGTGAGGGGGGTCCGATCGGACCTATTGGATGGGTGGGGGGGACCCACAACTTCATTTGTGGCCACAAGTTCAGATTCTCGTAATCTGGATAATGTTTTGGATAATCTGGTTCAGTTCGTTTTTCGGTTAAACGTTTAATTCGGCTTAAAGCGAGGCTAAAACGGTCGTTTTTCGGCTTAAAAATGAAATTTATATAAAACTGATTTAAAAACTTCCAAAAACTTAAACCATGGCTTTCATTAACTTAAAACATCATATTATTAATAATTGTGCATCTTTTTCTGCTTGATCGATCGTCTCTTGCTCGGTTTGGTATTAAAGGCTTCGTTTAACGTACCGGCGTACCGTTAAATCGAAATCCTTTTTCTGTGCTTTAATTTACTTATCCCGAAGCTTTAATACTTCGCAAACATCACTAAATAATATATATTTCGTCTATAATGCAATCCCCGATCGTTCGGGCTTCAATAACCGTTAATCGGTTAATCGTATTTCCAATACGATTAGCTGTATATTCGAGTATAATTCGTACTATGAATCATACATACTTGTATAAACGCATCATAATTCACATAATCATTATTAAATAACACATAAATAGTATATACCGGTTAGGGTATACCTGATTTTGCCGGAATCGTTACAATACCATAGATTCAAGAAATCAAAAGATAAGATGACATCATCAGAGGTTGATTTTGCGGGTTCAAATATATAAGTCTATGGTGAGTGCATAGGTTGAAGAGAATGTGGGTCCGCATTTCTGTTGAATCCGATCAGCGTAATGAGTGGAAACTCGCGGTGAAACATAGTACACGTATAAGGTTGTTCAGGATTCACAATCGGGGTTCACAAATCGTTACACACACGTGTATCACACGAGTTCTAAAGCTAGTATATTTTCATATACGTTTTGTACTTATTGTTTAAATGTATTTGTGTTTCTATTATTTGGATCATCATGTGTATCACACGGGTTCTAAAGCTAGTACATTTACATATTAAAACAAGATATTTCAACCATCGATATAAAATATGCGTTCATATTTTTCGCTTGTTGCAGCCTTATTTTTTGATTACATAAGGTATCATTTATGACTTTATGTTATTAAACTATTTATATATATAAACATTTTTATTTTGTGAAGCATATGTTTCATGTTGTATCGCACTTGGCAAATAACTTTAATATATTTTGAGGCTAGGTTTCCCTGTTTCAATTATAAAAGTATTATTAATTTGTATGCCTATTATTTTTTTAACTAGATTTAAACAAATACCTTTCAATATAAAAACGAACATGCACCCTCAAGTTGCTGGTAATTACAAAGGAAACACCCAGCCTTTGTGGTAAGGCTAACAAACGTTGTTGTTTTGACCGTTTAAAGAAAGAGGAGCACTCAAATTTCAATTTATTATTGTCTTTGGATATCTCCACTAGCCGGAAAATCTATTGCAGCTTCATCCGCCCTAGTGAATTTATTGACTGTCAAAAGGGTTTTGTAGGCAGGAAAATCACCAAAGACACTACAAACAAAAAGCCATTCAATGGCATACAAAAAGTGCCACAAAAAGGCAACTAAGTGCCACTAAAGACCACTTTTGGAATAAGCGACACACAAAAAAGTGCCACTAGAAGCGGTTACGTTCAGCCTTTTAGTGGCACCTTTTTGTCTGTCACTATAAACTTTCAAGCATTTAGTGGCACTATTTTGTCGGCCACTATAAATTTTTGGGCTTTCAATAGAGCTTTTGTTTTTGCCACAACATACATACAAATACACTTTTGTGGCACAAACTGTGCCAATGAAAACTATTTTTTTTGTTAACCCTACTACTAATATCAGACACAACAAATCACATAAAATAAAAAGAAAACCATAAAATGTAGAAACCACAATATTATAACTTGAATTAAATAAATGTCACATTCAGCTTAAATATCAAATGTACAAAAAAAAAACAAAACTAATAGATGTTTAGCTAGAACTCCAAACATCAATGCGTTCTTAGCCTCTTTGAAAGTCTTCATGCGAGTAATACAATCCCAGCATCAACTTTAGTATAGCAACAATGGTCGCAGTTGCCTGTTAAAAAGAATAAAGAACTTTCAGTATGCAAACAATGAGGGCACTATTCAAGATGCAAATAATAAAATATTTCCACTACATATGTAAAAAGTGAGAACATAAAATTAATTACCATTTTGTCACGACTTAAATGTGTAGCTGTGACTTCTTCACCTCCTCTGTCTTCCCATCCCCCCGAATTAGAAAGACAACGACCGCAGTTCATGGAATTCAAGTAACCATTAAACAAAATGTTCATAGAAAATGAACACATGTAATCGATAGCAAACGAATACAACATACATATAAATACTAGCTCATTCTTCTAGTTATGCTCAGGAGTTATTTCTTCGATCACAGACGACAATTTCACGTTCAGCTTTTCCATCTCATCTAGTTTTTTCATTAGAGTATATAACAACAAAAAAGAGGGTAATTTATTCCGGTTTAAAATAATACCATCCAGCATAAAGAACATTTTTAAAAGCCTAAAGTGGCAAATTAGAACTTAATGAAAGAACGGATGCGTAATAGTGTTGACAGATTGTGTGCCCAGGGTGTACAAATTGGTTGTGCAGTGGCACAGAATGCAAATAATAAACTTTGTAAAAGTATAAAACCTTACATCCTCCTACATTGTTTTGTTAAAAAGTTCAGATTATGAACAACTTACATTTTTCAACCATGTTGCGAAAATAATAACCCCTCCACTAAGGTTTTATTAATTCCATTAGTTTCTTCTAGCTTTTGCATAACAAATTTCCAACTTTTCATGTGTTTGTATGTTTACCATGAAATTATGTAAAAAGTCCACAAATCTTAACTTCCAAGTCTAAGTTTGGAATGGGAAAAGAAGAATCAAAGTCTTCCCACTAAATTGAAGTTTCATCCTATCTGATCACACCCAAAAGCTTGAATTTCATATTTTGCTACTACCTAATATACAACAAATAATTACTACTAATAATTTGGAGTTTTCAACAGAGTAAAAGCAACTGAATTTGAAGCAATTACCATATACCTGAATCTTAATCATCGGAAAAATCAAAATACCTATGCCTAGATATGAACCTATTATATTATAAAAGTTAAAAATTAACCTCTAAAAGTTGAAGTTTGCCACAATTCCGGCACATTGACAATGATTCAACATCCATGTAATTGCTCTTAGAGCTCAATGCACGAGGGATTGGAAAATGCATTGAACGATTATGGAAACATAAAACATAACAAAGAGAAAAAACCTAATTTCAAAACTTTGGGGCGGCTCTTTATGTGGGGTCCTAGTGTCCTACCTAAGCAGTGAAGACGCATTATCATGAATTAGAGTTGTCAAATCAGAAAATAATTTCAAAATTATACAAAAATCAAATGAAAGATGAATCATGAAGAAGTAAACTTACAGAAGCTTGTAGGAAAGAGTAGGGTTGGCTGTGAATTTAGGGCTAACGAGTTTAGGATTGAGAACCGAACCTCTATCAGCGGTTAGGATGATGGAGACGATTACTTGGGAGGCATGAGGCGAGCAATTGTAGCCTTGTAAAACCTTTGATAATTTGATATTTAGCAATTGGAGCAGGAGTTTAAATTAATATTATTTGCCTCGGAGCTGGAATTTGATATTCAATTATCTGTTAGGAAAATAAGGAGGGAAATGGATATACACACACACATAGAGGGGGGAGAGAGATATTTTGAGAACCTTGTTGTAAGAATTTAAAATTTTGATTCTTGACCACACATTTAGTTAAATGGATTGGAATATGTGGTTGAGATTAAATCTGACAAAAAGTCAAAGTAGGAGAAAGAATAACTATATACAGTGATTACACAACTTTAAACGTTCGTTACACATATGTAATAAGTTGACTCGGTGCGTAAAATATTCTATAATTTTTTTTACGTATTTGTAACCTACACATATTACGTATGTGTAAAAAAAATTAAAAAAAAAAACATTGTTACACTGAATTCTTTCGAGTTCTTAAAACTCAAAGGGGTTCTCAATTGAAATCTTTCCTCTATATATATATATATATATATTCAGATTGGGGAGAGGGAAATATTCTAAAACTAAATTAGGGAAAGTGCCACTAAACTTAGAACTAGTGGCACAAAAGCATGTGTCACAAAAAATGTGTGTCAATAAATGGTTTTTTATTTGTAGTGACATTAATACTATTAAAAGTTGGCTTATTGGATTTTAATAATTCCTATTGACTGGTATTGGCCGCTAATAATTCCTATTCATTTTATCGCCACTGGCGGTCCCAAATTTAAAAAAGTTGGCCGCCAATGGTCCTCTGTTAAAAAAGACTTAATGACGTTATACTTTTTTCCGAATTTCAAACTAATATTTTAGGGCTTTTGATCGAAATGAGAATATGAGCCGATTGATGTAAAACTTTGTTCAAAACGGTGCTCCAAAACGCCGAAACAATGCTTCAATTCGGATGTTTGAACTTCCAATTAACAAAAATCAAGTCATTTGGATCACCGTTTCAAGCTAAGTTTTACATCAATCGACTCGTATCCTCCTTGTAATCAAAAACCCTAAAACATTAGTTTGAAATTCAGAAAAACGTATAACGCCGTTAAGTCATTTTTAACGGAGGGCCATTGGCGTCCAACTTTTTTAAATTTGGGACCACCAGTGATGATAAAATGAATAGGGATTATTGTCGGTCAATACTCGTCAATATGAATTATTAAAATCCAATAAACCTTTAAAATTATTAAAAATAAAAAATAAAATAACCTATCTAGCGACACATCAGTACAAAACTTAGCTGAACATATTTCAATGTGACTCAATAAATGATCATTTAAAGTTTAAAATAGGTATTTATATATTGTGCTACATATTTATACAACTATTTTTCTAAGTGAAACTAGGACTACTCATTTGAATATTATACTACATAGTTTTATTATATACTTTTACTGCTATAATTTTAAGATATGTAAAAACTTATTCAAAAACAAATAAGAAACTTCATTTTTAAAGCATTATTTAAAAATTAACGTTATTAAAAACTTAATTTTTTAAAATATCAAAGTTTTTATTAAATACATATTTAAGTTAAATAAACTTAATTTAGAAAAAAAAAATAAAAGCTTAAAAATTTTGAAACTTAAATTATTTATATTTAAAAACTTCCAACTGTTAAAACTTACTTTATAAAAAGTAAAAAAAATAAATAAAAATAGCTTATGTAGCGCTATGTTAGTGTAAGAATTAGCTAAACATAGGCCCATGTGACCCATAAATGGTCATTTGAAGGTACACGTGAGGTGTATAGATCTAACAAGTTTCAGATCTATTGTGTTCGAATGAGCGGAAATCACTCAAAACCATAAGTATCAATCAAAACCATGAACAAGAAAAGTGTGGAAATTGAAAGAGATGAATACAAGCAATCAAAAATTAACTTCTTGGATTTCTTCATCGGTTTGTTTCGGTTTCGTAAACGGACCCATAAAACTGGAAATACAGATGAGCAAGTGTTAGGGAAAATTCCATAGAATTCTCCCTTTTATAGTGTGGGAGGATAGGTGGGCTTGATGGGCTTTATGACCCAAGTCCATTACATTATAATAGACCAACCCAACACTCTAAGTAACTAATAAACCGTTTTACAAAACTAACTAAAATTTCAATAATGAATAAACTAGTATGATGAACAATTATCGTTGATGATGACAAATATCGAAACCAACGTTAAAAATGGTATCAACAAACTCTCCCCTCGACTTTAGCTCGGTAGTTTTGAGAATGCTTCACTCTTGTCTTGATCAACCAGATGATAAGTAGCAGCGGTATTATCGGTCAAGTTTGTGATTTTCGAAAGGTAGCCATCAAAATACTCCCCCTGTCCATATATCTTGAGCTGAGACGTGAAGTGTCAGTATTAAGAACAGTATCTTTATCTTGATCATAGTCAGTCCTTGGTGAGAAGCACCCAAATGAGGCGGAGAATCCCCACTATATAACGTTGCGCGTTGTAAAGCCCCGATCTCGGTGCCCTACATTGGGTGTTAGATTTACTCTTAAACACAATTCTAAATATCAGAGTTAATTAAAACTTTCAAAGAATAATTAGAACTTCAAACATTATATTACAAAACATTAATCCTTGTCTTAACATTCAAATTTCCATATCATAAACATCATAATAAAACATCATGAGACTTCTTCATAGATGTCAGCCTCTTCTGTCAATGCCATGTGTCTCCCATTAAGCCAGCTGCGTCAACCTATTCGCCTACGTGCATACTAAATGTCAGCTACACTAGTGAGTTCTAGTTAATCAGGCAACATACGTTACATCCACATACTTACACATACGTATCTGAAGATACATATTACAACCTGCTTACCTTTCATTCATACATTCTTACTTTCATACTTTTATACATTCATGCTTGCATTCTTTCATACTTTCTCATTTACATTCCTTCATACTTTCATATTTTCTTGTTTTAACTTACTAATATATACATAAATATTTCTACGTTTTAAAGAGTCTTTCGCCTTATAACTTCACAGATATTATTAGGGTCTACCACCCTCCTTTCACAGATATTATTAAGGTTTACCACCCTTTTTTCATAGATATTTTTATGGTCTGTCACCCTTCTTTCACAGATTTTATTAGGGTCTTCCACCCTCCTTTCATAAATATTATTAGGGTCTGTCACCCTCCTTTCACAAATATTATTAGGGTCTTCCACCCTCATAACAATACAGCCATACAACCATACATATCTTGTCATACAACCATACATACTTTACCTATCTTTTGTTATATATGTATAATTATTCATATACATCCACATACACACTCTTAACTCTTTCTATATCATTCAAATATCATTCGTAAACAATCATATAGCGTAAACTTACCATTTAAGGTAATTGTATTAACTAAACACATAAGAGTACGCACACAGCCCCGAAAAACATAACAAAGAAAGGGGTTAGGAACTCACCTGAATCTTGTTCCTCTCGGAGTTTATGGTCACACCTTTATTCAGGTGGGCATGGCTAACTGTTTGACAAGTTATAAGCATCACTTAACTACTCCTAATTAAATCATATTCTAGGTTAGTGAAATGCCTAACGAACGGGGTCCGGGGGAAGCGCCCCTAGCAGCGGGGCCAAGGGGCGGCAGCCCCTAGCAGGGTGCAAGGAACAAAGCCCCTAGCTGGTATGTTAAAAACTCTTCATAAAAAATACATCAGAAAAACGAGTCGAGTGGAGTTTTACAACCCATTTGGATCGCATAAGAAACCAATCGCGTCGCATGGCTTGCAACGAATCGCATCGCATGGAGGCAATCCAATCGCATCGCATGGAGGCACAATCGCATCGCATGGAGGAAATCCAACCGCATCGCAAGACATTAGTGAGGTTTTGGAATGGTAAATGAAATCAGGTTATCTTGTCTAAACTAAGAAATGAATCTTGGGAAGGCTGTGAAGAATCAGAATGATGCATCTTTACAGGCCTAAGTATTGTAGTCTAAGCATGCTAGACTAGTACTTGTTAATTATGGTGCTTGACGAAGACTAATAAATGTGGAGCATTCAAAGCATACACAAGAGTGAGTTTGTGTATAGACAAGTTAAAAAGGGATTTTATGTAATCTAAGATAACAATATAACTCTTGAGGATCTTGAGTAGATCTCAACTTTTCAAGTTCTCCTAGATGTGACTAAGTTTGTGATGGTTTGTTAACTACCATATGATAAGGATACAAGGTGGTCAAAACTTATAATAGGCATGCGTTGCTTTATTGGTAACATTGATGTGCTAAAAGTAGTTATAAATTTATTAACTAAAATTACGATAATCTAGACATTAAGTAATAATTCTAGACTCTTAACTCCACTAAAACTACTAATCGGCAAGTGAACCGGTCGACTCTAGTACAACTAAGTAAGTCCGGATATCGAACCCACGAGACTTTTTAAATTACGTAAACTAGCTAAATTAGACTTAACTAGAGACACGACTATTTATTTATTATTATTTTGAGGGGGGGGGTTAGTGAAACTAATTTTAAACTAATTAAGAAAAACAATTAAAATAAACAAAAACAATTAAAATGATTTGAAAACAGATGACGATGAAAAACCACCTAGGCTAGAATCCCCAAAGTTCAGTTATCAAATAATCGGAAAATGCTTTGTCATGGAACCGGGATCATAAAATAATCATTTAAAAGAAAACCTGAACAGGACCCCTGACCCTTCTCAAGAAAACACCTATGGACTTCTAGTAAATTCTGAAGAACACCGGTTTTAATATTAAACTTCCTTACGGTTATCTAATTAATTATGAACGAGTACCTTTATATGAAATCCTACCTTACAGTACGGAAATCAAAGGCATTTTAATAAATTCATTCGACATTAGTAGACAAAGTTGAAAAATCACACCTAGACGAACTCCTTACGAAGAACTAAATCTAGCAATCTTAATCAATCAAGACATATCAAATAACCTATCACCTTACAGCTTTTTAGGTTAGCACCATACTTTTATTTATTTGATTAATAATATTGTTTCTATGATCTTATTACAAATCAATCACAAACTAGTCAAGAACACACAGTAAATGACCTAACAGAATCCTATTTTATAACAGGTAATCACCAAAGACTCTGTGAGACAATAAAACTCACCACATAAAACCAAACACACATATGCATCAAATAAATAATATTAAACCATTTACTGATTCATAAACCCATAATGAAAAGAAAATCCCAAATAAAATCAAACGTCAATCAAAGGTTAATCATAAGCCTAGTCAGTCTAAGGGTTTAGCCAACAACCATACTCAAGAACAAAAGAAAGTAAAAAGGTTCAAATAATAAATTCATGACGAAAATAATAAATTCAAACCAGATAATAAGGATGTTTAAATGAGTAGATGTTCAATCCAAAAGCTCTCTGCTTAAACCAATGGCTTTTTCTATCTTTTTCTTCAAGACTGCTTCTTTTCGTAAACTGATGTCGAACTCTAGCTCCTTAGCCGTCTCCTCTTAATAATTCTTCTATCATAGGTTTATATATATATATATATATATATATAAAAGATTTTGTGAATTGCCGACTTCCCTTAATAGTTCATGAGCCTCATATTTTCTTGGCTTGCCAGATTATTATGAAAACTTGAATGGCCCGTTCATATTCTTTCTTTCTTTTGTTGTACCACTGTATGAGTGAAACAAAAACTCATAATATACGTTTATAACTTAAGAATTATTTTACATAGAATTTTAATTGTGATATATATATATATATATATATATATATATATATATATATATATATATATATATATATATATAGGGTAATGTTAAAATGAAAACCCACTTGAGTTGTGAAAACCCGCGAAAACCCTATGTAACATCGTTTTTTTTTGTTACATGTAATATATGTTGTAACATTTAATACAAAACATCGAAATATCAAAAAAAAAAAATGTTTTGCTATTTTTTAATATTTTTTTTACTAATTTTGATATATGTTTTCAGGAGAGAGAAAAAGTTATATTTATATTTACATTTTTTATTCACTGTAATTGTGGACCACAAGATTTAAACATTAATTAAAAACATGTGGTTGAGAATGAGTTTCTAGAGTTTTCACAACTCAAGTGGGTTTTTATTTTATACCTAGCCTATATATATATATACACACACACACACACACTAGGTGTAACATCCCGAAATTTCAAAGGTAATATTAATTACATTACTTATTAATAGATGGGAAGTTTACTCGGGTTATCAGGGAATAAATAAAAGAATAGGAGTTGGTATGGGTCGGGCTAATGTCGGGTAATGGAAGTGGGTTATGGACTTGGGTTAATTGAGATAGGTTAAATGAGAATGGGATTTCAGGGATATAAATACCCCCAAAATCCCAAAATATCTCATTTTCTCACCAAACTCCCTAACACACACTCCTTACACCCTCAAAACACACACATTCTAACCGATCAAGATTCGGAGCCGAGACCCGAGGTTTTGTTGATAGATCTGCGTTGGTAAGGTAAGAACATATCCAACAAAGCTAATATTACTGAAAATGGTTAGGATTGGATGGGTTAAACCGGACCCGAACCCAAACTGCCCAAATCGGACCTCTAAAACGTCGATTTTAGGCCGATTTAATGGTTAGGGTTTGTAGGCGCCGATCATACGATTCCGTGGGTACCAAAATCGAGTTATTTGGCTAAGAAACGAAGGAGTTATGGGCAAACAGATCTGCAGCGCGACAACTTCGCCTTCATCTGGGCAACTTCGCCTTCAAGCGATGAACTTCGCCTGCAAGCTAAGTTCGCCTGATGAACTTCGCCTGCAAGCCAAGTTCGCCTGATAAGTTCGCCTGAAGCCAAGTTCGCCTGATGGCAACTTCGCCTAAATGGTAACTTCGCCTAAAAGCCAAGTTCGCCTAAGGTTTAACTTCGCCTGAAGCCAAGTTCGCCTGAGGTTTAACTTCGCCTGAAGCCAAGTTCGCCTGAGGTTTAACTTCGCCTAAAAGCCAAGTTCGCCTGAGGTTTAACTTCGCCTGAAGCCAAGTTCGCCTAAGGTTTAACTTCGCCTGAAGCCAAGTTCGCCTAAGGTTTAACTTCGCCTGAAGCTAAGTTCGCCCGAAGGGTTAACTTCGCCTAAAGCCAAGTTTGATTAGAAAATAAATTATAAAGCGATAAGTTAAAGTAAGCTAATACTAGGCCACCAGATTAGGTCAGGCGAGTATTGATACGTGTAACTTGTACAGTTAGCCGAGCTCAGTTAAAGAAGGGATTTACAGCTCTCAGAAAAAGAAGCAGTATTCAGGTGAGTTTCTAGCCCCATTCCTTGTTATGTTTTCGGGGCTGTGTGCATACTCGATGTGTTGTTAATACATTTATCCTAAGTGATAAGTGTATGTCATATGTGAAATGTGTGATAGATATGAATGATTGTTTGTCGGTACGCGAACGATCTTCGGATATTGCGCGTACTGTCAGGTTAAAAATAAAGGTACGAATATTATATATCGTAGATGTATGAATGTTCAAATGAATACTTGTCGGGGCGTGAACGATCTTCGGATATTGCACGTAACGACAAGGGGTATGGTTGTTAATGAATGAGGTAAAGAATGCCTAGAGTGTTCTTATGTTATAATGTAAGTATGTGTGTATAGGTACACGAATGGTATGTGATATGTGTGATATGTATGAATGATTGCTTGATGGTACGTGAACGATCTTCGGATATTGTACGTACTGTCAGGTTGTAACGTTATAAATATGGTAAGTATGATATGTATGTTTATGTATATGAACGTAATAAAGTTAATAAAAGAAGGAAATGACGGTTGTATGGTTGTATGGTTACGAAAAGGGTACCGAGCCCTAATAATACTCGAGGTAGGATGTATGGTTGTATGGTAATGAAGAGGGAATCGAACCCTACTAATATTCGAAAACCAAGGGACCAGACCCTTATAATATCTGTGATGTTAAGGACCAGACCCTTATAATATCTGTGATGTTAGGGACCAGACCCTTATAATATCTGTGATGTTAGGGACCAGACCCTTATAATATCTGTGATGTTAGGGACCAGACCCTTATAATATCTGTGATGTTAGGGACCAGACCCTTATAATATCTGTGATAATAGGGACCAGACCCTTATAATATCTGTGATGTTAGGGACCAGACCCTTATAATATCTGTGATGATAGGGACCAGACCCTTATAATATCTGTGATGTTAGGGAATCGAACCCTTCTAATATTCGAAAACTAGGGACCAGACCCTTATAATATCTGTGAGGTTATAGGGCGAAAGGCTCTTTAAAACGTATGATTATGAATGTAAAGAAAGTATGTAAGTAAGAAAGAAAGTATGTAAGTAAGAATGATGGTATGAGTACTTATGTGTGTATGAAAGAAAGTTATGAGGTTAAGTACGTATGTATGTAAGAAGGTATTGCATGATATTGTATGATTAACTAGAACTCACTCAGCGTAGCTGACTTTTAGTATGCACGCAGGTGAGCTGATTATAGAGTTAGCATGAGGATGACACACGGCATGGATTGAACGGCTGGCATCTGAAGAAAGAAGTAAAGATGTTTTAAATATAAAGTTTTGTGTTATGGTATCAAAGAAAAGATTTAATGTTTGGTAACAAATGATTGATGTTTTATATTCCGCGAAAAGTTTTAATAAACTCTGATTTAAAGAACTGTGTTTATGAGTAAATCCGACGCTAAAGTAGGGTCACCGGGTTCGGGGCCTTACAAGTTGGTATCAGAGCATAAGTTCGAGAGATTTAAGCATCCTACATGCTTAGACTCGAACAGAAAATGGGATTTAAGTAAGAAAGGAAAGAAGATGCCAGTTCAAGAATGCCATGTGTCGCTCAAGCAAGATCAGTAAAGGTAAAGTGTATGATTAAATGATATATGTTAATGAGAAAGAAAGGATATGTGAACGATAGGGATAGGAATAATTGATTGTTTGATTTGACTAACTGCTTAAGTAGAACCAGCACAAATAGACTCATAAAGGGAAGTGTATAGGACACGGAAAGCAATGTGATCAGCTAGTCACAGCTGGCCACTGTTATTACCTGTTAGCCTTGCTATCCTTGTACTAGATAGTTCCTTGAGTGATGATGTTTGTGTTTTCCCTTAGAATACTAATGGCTGGAGCAAAAAGGTTTGTTGGTAAGGGAGGTCACACTGGACGTCCTCTTGGAATACGCGTTGTCCGAGAACCTTCTGAAGAACTAGTTACTACCACGAAAAAGGATAAAAGTGAAACTTTGCAAGGACCAAGCAGCAATGAAGGGTATCAGCTGGATCCTGTTACTCAATTTGCCATTTCTTACGCTGTGGCTGCTGCAGAGAAGAAATTTCGTACTGACAAGTCTGCCGAAAACCATGCAAGGGCCACTGAGAAGGCAGGAGGAGACGGAAAGAAGGGTGATGATTATAAGGGAGGAGCGAAAGGAACCAAAGGATCTGTAGATGTCGTGGAGTATGCGGGGAAGAAGATACTAAAGGTCGCGGGAAGGGAAACATGCAAAGTGTGCGGGAAGATGCACCTAGGAGAATGCAAGGCTGGTCCAAATCAGTGCTACCGATGTGGGAAGAAGGGACACATAACTCGTGATTGCACCGAGAACCAGAAATGTTATAAGTGTGGTAAGTCGAGTCACTTAGCTAGGGATTGTGGGGGAGCAAGAACGGTGGGGGAAAAGAAGAAAAAGAACCCAACTCCAGAACCAGAGGAAGCCGATGAGGTGGATCCACGCAAAAAGAAGGCAAGGCAAGAGGGGTTCACTGCTTGTGAAAAATGTGGGAAGAGACACCCCGGAGAGTGCAGAAAGGGATTAGGTGTTTGCTACAGGTGTGGAAGAGCAGGACATTCCTCTGGGGAATGTGATGATTACCATAGGTGTCACAACTGTGGAGGACGTGGGCACCTAGCAAGGGATTGCAAGAAGCCAAAGGAAGGACATGAAGGAGAAAAGAAGGAGAAGAAATGGGCTACCTCTGCTAAGCGGTCTGGCGAGATGGTGACAACAACTGATGAGAGGAAGGCCAAGGTTGGGAACAAGGATGCGTGTAAGACATGTGGGCGAGTGCACCAGGGAGAATGTAAGACTGGGACAGACAGGTGCTATCGGTGTGGAAAGAGTGGGCATTATTCTCGAGAATGCCCTGATCGTCCAAAGTGCTTCAATTGCGGAAAAGCTGACCACATGGCTAGGGATTGCAAGGAATCAGGGGCGGTAGGTGCGAAAGGATGAAGACTTTGGGAAACTGCAGAGAGGAACACCTGATGAAGGAATAATTGCTCATGCAATGGTTTATTTAAATTACTTTTGCTTAAGAACTTGTTTTGTGTTAAGGTTTAAAACTTATGTTTATCTGGGGCGTGTAATTATTTTGAGTTTGGTTAAGAATGATTATTATGTTATGGTGAAATGTTGTTTTAGACAATAGTGTTAAAAGTACTAATCGAAACCCTTAGAAGGATGAGATGAGTCTTGGTGCATCGAGGGTCTCATGGACAAGCTACCTTAAATAGCTAAAACACATGACCACCATTCGATGGCTGTAAAGTCGGAAGTAGGAAGGGTAACTCAGAAAGCGAAAGCAATTCTATAAAACGTGTATATGTAAGAAGTTTTCCTTTTATAGGGAATAAGTTAGGTTTCGGGGACGAAACCTCTTTAAGGAGGGAAGACTTGTAACATCCCGAAATTTCAAAGGTAATATTAATTACATTACTTATTAATAGATGGGAAGTTTACTCGGGTTATCAGGGAATAAATAAAAGAATAGGAGTTGGTATGGGTCGGGCTAATGTCGGGTAATGGAAGTGGGTTATGGACTTGGGTTAATTGAGATAGGTTAAATGAGAATGGGATTTCAGGGATATAAATACCCCCAAAATCCCAAAATATCTCATTTTCTCACCAAACTCCCTAACACACACTCCTTACACCCTCAAAACACACACATTCTAACCGATCAAGATTCGGAGCCGAGACCCGAGGTTTTGTTGATAGATCTGCGTTGGTAAGGTAAGAACATATCCAACAAAGCTAATATTACTGAAAATGGTTAGGATTGGATGGGTTAAACCGGACCCGAACCCAAACTGCCCAAATCGGACCTCTAAAACGTCGATTTTAGGCCGATTTGATGGTTAGGGTTTGTAGGCGCCGATCATACGATTCCGTGGGTACCAAAATCGAGTTATTTGGCTAAGAAACGAAGGAGTTATGGGCAAACAGATCTGCAGCGCGACAACTTCGCCTTCATCTGGGCAACTTCGCCTTCAAGCGATGAACTTCGCCTGCAAGCTAAGTTCGCCTGATGAACTTCGCCTGCAAGCCAAGTTCGCCTGATAAGTTCGCCTGAAGCCAAGTTCGCCTGATGGCAACTTCGCCTAAATGGTAACTTCGCCTAAAAGCCAAGTTCGCCTAAGGTTTAACTTCGCCTGAAGCCAAGTTCGCCTGAGGTTTAACTTCGCCTGAAGCCAAGTTCGCCTGAGGTTTAACTTCGCCTAAAAGCCAAGTTCGCCTGAGGTTTAACTTCGCCTGAAGCCAAGTTCGCCTAAGGTTTAACTTCGCCTGAAGCCAAGTTCGCCTAAGGTTTAACTTCGCCTGAAGCTAAGTTCGCCCGAAGGGTTAACTTCGCCTAAAGCCAAGTTTGATTAGAAAATAAATTATAAAGCGATAAGTTAAAGTAAGCTAATACTAGGCCACCAGATTAGGTCAGGCGAGTATTGATACGTGTAACTTGTACAGTTAGCCGAGCTCAGTTAAAGAAGGGATTTACAGCTCTCAGAAAAAGAAGCAGTATTCAGGTGAGTTTCTAGCCCCATTCCTTGTTATGTTTTCGGGGCTGTGTGCATACTCGATGTGTTGTTAATACATTTATCCTAAGTGATAAGTGTATGTCATATGTGAAATGTGTGATAGATATGAATGATTGTTTGTCGGTACGCGAACGATCTTCGGATATTGCGCGTACTGTCAGGTTAAAAATAAAGGTACGAATATTATATATCGTAGATGTATGAATGTTCAAATGAATACTTGTCGGGGCGTGAACGATCTTCGGATATTGCACGTAACGACAAGGGGTATGGTTGTTAATGAATGAGGTAAAGAATGCCTAGAGTGTTCTTATGTTATAATGTAAGTATGTGTGTATAGGTACACGAATGGTATGTGATATGTGTGATATGTATGAATGATTGCTTGATGGTACGTGAACGATCTTCGGATATTGTACGTACTGTCAGGTTGTAACGTTATAAATATGGTAAGTATGATATGTATGTTTATGTATATGAACGTAATAAAGTTAATAAAAGAAGGAAATGACGGTTGTATGGTTGTATGGTTACGAAAAGGGTACCGAGCCCTAATAATACTCGAGGTTGGATGTATGGTTGTATGGTAATGAAGAGGGAATCGAACCCTACTAATATTCGAAAACCAAGGGACCAGACCCTTATAATATCTGTGATGTTAAGGACCAGACCCTTATAATATCTGTGATGTTAGGGACCAGACCCTTATAATATCTGTGATGTTAGGGACCAGACCCTTATAATATCTGTGATGTTAGGGACCAGACCCTTATAATATCTGTGATGTTAGGGACCAGACCCTTATAATATCTGTGATGATAGGGACCAGACCCTTATAATATCTGTGATGTTAGGGACCAGACCCTTATAATATCTGTGATGATAGGGACCAGACCCTTATAATATCTGTGATGTTAGGGAATCGAACCCTTCTAATATTCGAAAACTAGGGACCAGACCCTTATAATATCTGTGAGGTTATAGGGCGAAAGGCTCTTTAAAACGTATGATTATGAATGTAAAGAAAGTATGTAAGTAAGAAAGAAAGTATGTAAGTAAGAATGATGGTATGAGTACTTATGTGTGTATGAAAGAAAGTTATGAGGTTAAGTACGTATGTATGTAAGAAGGTATTGCATGATATTGTATGATTAACTAGAACTCACTCAGCGTAGCTGACTTTTAGTATGCACGCAGGTGAGCTGATTATAGAGTTAGCATGAGGATGACACACGGCATGGATTGAACGGCTGGCATCTGAAGAAAGAAGTAAAGATGTTTTAAATATAAAGTTTTGTGTTATGGTATCAAAGAAAAGATTTAATGTTTGGTAACAAATGATTGATGTTTTATATTCCGCGAAAAGTTTTAATAAACTCTGATTTGAAGAACTGTGTTTATGAGTAAATCCGACGCTAAAGTAGGGTCACCGGGTTCGGGGCCTTACACTAGGCGGGTGCCCACGTGATGCGGCGGGTGTCCGAACGCAAACCCTGCGAATCACATAACAATCAAGAGTGTTCATGGTTCAGTTTAAAGCCTTTAAACCTTTTAAACCATTCATCAGTTTGGTTTCACGGTCGGTTTTTTTTTTTTTACTTTCACTCGGTTGGTTTCAAAATTTTAAAACCGTAGCTAAAGGTTTGGTTCACTTATTAGGCTGAAAACCGACCATATGAAATCAGACCAAACTTAAATGTTGTATGCATTTTAATCTCTTTTATTATTTAGTATTTGACAAGTTCTGTTATATATATTAGATATAGTTAAGATATAAATGAATAAAGTCTTTTTTAATACAAGTAAACATGACTATTGCAACTTTAAATTAACCTAATTCCAGTATGATATTTTATAACAATATCATACTCAAATTAAAATGAATAAAATGATCGATTTTATGGTGCACTTCTTATACAAAAATATTAGCGTACGAAAAAATTATGGTCGTTTAAAAACCGTGGTGGGAAGTTAGTTTAAGATTAAAATTAAAAACATAATATGGTTAAAGATGAGGGGGGCAAACTTGTAAGTTATGTTAATTGTGTTTAAAAGACAAGTTTACCCCTTCTTACACATATACTTTATGCATTAGGATTTGTAAAACTCTTAAAATTAAGTGTCTTAATTTACTCTTGTCTCATGTATTATATATAGTATAGATATAGATAGTTAGGATATAATTGAACAAAGTCTTTTTTAATACAAGTAAACATGACTATTAAAACTTTAAATTAACCTAATTCCAGTATGATTTTTTATAATCTTTATTCTTGTTATAATTTCGCATCTTAGGTGTTCCATTAATCTTTACCATTTATGTAGCTAAAATTATCATTTTTTCTATTTTGTCATATATAAGAGAGTTGGTAATGATTCGGTTTCAATTTTCGATGATTCAATTTTGGTTTGGACGACGAAAAATCGATATTAATGGTTGGACTCACAAGTTTAACTTACAAACCATAAAAAACCAACATCGAGCACCCCTAGGTAACTTATTAATTTTTTAAAATTGAAAGAATTATAACAATACCATACTCAAATTAAAAAAGAATAAAATGCTCGATTTTATGGTGCACTTTTTTTACAAAAATATTAGCGTACGAAAAAATTATGGTCGTTTAAAAATCGTGGTGGAAAGTTAGTTTAAGATTAGAATTAAAAACATAATGTGGTTAAAGATGAGGGGGCAAACTTGTAAGTTAGGTAAATTGTGTTTAAAAGACAAGTTTACGTCTTCTTACACATGTACTTTATATATTAGCATTTGTAAAATTCTTAAAATCAAGTCTCTTAATTTACCCATGTCTCATGTATTATATATAGTATAGATATAGATAGTTAAGATATAATTGAAAAAGTCTTTTTTAATACAAGTATTCCATTAATCTTTACCATTTATGTAGCTAAAATTATCATTTTTCCTATTTTGTTATATATGATAGAGTTGGTAATGATTCGGTTTCAATTTTCAATTATTCAATTTTGGTTTGGACGACGAAAAATCAATACTAATGGGTGGGCTCACAAGTTTAAATTACAAACCATAAAAAAACCGACATCGAGCACCCCTACGTAACTTATTAATTTTTTAAAATTGAAAGAATTATAACAATATAATACTCAAATTAAAAAGAATAAAATGCTCGATTTTATGGTGCACTTTTTTTACAAAAATATTAGCGTACGAAAAAATTATGGTCGTTTAAAAATCGTGGGAGGGAAGTTAGTTTAAGATTAAAATCAAGTACATAATATGGTTAAAGATGAGGGGGCAAACTTGTCAGTTATGTAAATTGTGTTTAAAAGACAAGTTTACCCCTTCTTACACATGTACTTTATATATTAGCATTTGTAAAACTCTTAAAATTAAGTGTCTTAAGTATTATATATAGTATAGATATAGATAGTTAAGATATAATTGAAAAAGTCTTTTTTAATACAAGTAAACATGACTATTGCAATTTTAACTTAACCTAATTCCAGTATGATTTTTTACAATCTTCGTTCTTGTTATAGTTTCGTATCCTAGGTGTTACATTAATCTTTACCATTTATGTAGCTAAAATTATCATTTTTCCTATTTTGTTATATATGATAGAGTTGGTAACGATTCGGTTTCAATTTTTAATTATTCAATTTTGGTTTGGACGACGAAAAATCAATACTAATGGGTGGGCTCACAAGTTTAAATTACAAACCATAAAAAACCCGACATTGAGCATCCCTACGTAACTTATTAATTTTTTAAAATTGAAAGAATTATAACAATATTATACACAAATTAAAAAGAATAAAATGCTCGATTTTATGGTGCACTTTTTTTACAAAAATATTAGCGTACGAAAAAATTATGGTCGTTTAAAAATCGTGATGGGAAGTTAGTTTAAGATTAAAATCAAGTACATAATATGGTTAAAGATGAGGGGGCAAACTTGTAAGTTATGTGAATTGTGTTTAAAAGACAAGTTTACCCCTTCTTACACATATACTTTATGCATTAGCATTTGTAAAACTTTTAAAATTAAGTGTCTTAATTTACCATTGTCTTATGTATTATATATATTATATAGTATATATATATATATATATAGGGGTGGTGCAACATATATGAACTACATTTATGCATATGAAGAACATATATGCATAAAAGTAAAAGAGCTTTGAAATAGATATATTAAAGAAAAATTAACAATCAGATTACCTAAAAATAGAAAGGTGATCGAGAAGTGAATAAAAAATTGAAAGGGAGAGACATGTGCAAATATGTGACGGTAGAGAGAGAACGCAGATTTTCAGGAGTTCCCATAATTACTTAGTCTACCAATTTACCCTTTTTCTTATAAATTAATCTCCTTTATTGTTCATTTATTTACCAAACTACCATTTAACATATCAACCATTGATCTATGATTGATCTAATAGGTTTAAATTAATTTATTTACTTTTTTAGAAAACTATGTTTCTCAATTGAACCATCCTCGGCTATCTATATATATATAAGGGAGGGATCTTTTGAGAATCATGTTGAGTTGTAAGAACTTAAAAACTTCATTTTAGGCCACACATTTAATTAGGTGGATTGGAATATTTGGTTGAGATTAAATCTAGCAAAAAAGTCAAAGTATGAAAGAGAATAAAGATGTAAGTGGTTACACTAACTTTTACGTCCCATGTGTAAAAAGTTGTCTCGGTGCGTAAAAAATTATGTAATTTTTTTACGTATATGTAAAAAAATTTCGAAAAAAAAATCGTTACACTGAGTTCTTTCGAGTTCTTAAAACTCAAAAGGGTTTCACTTTATATCTAATATATATATATATATATATATAATAATCAATCTAACAAACGTAAAGTAAACTTCACTTTTCATTTATTTTATAACTTTGTAGCTTCATGATTATTGAAGCTTAATTTATTATTATTATTATTATTATTATTATTATTCAACCGTTTATCTAAAGTTTTGTTTAGTTTAATACCTCGTTTTAGCTCGTTGTCTTTAAAAACATTTAAAACTTTAAATATTAACCAATTAAGAATAATATTCAATAAAAGTCTAGCTCAAAGCATTTAAAAGTGTAGAAAATATTTATATAATAATATGTATATTTTGGAGCATATCAAATATCCTCACACTTAAACCTTTTTTGTCCCTAAAAATGTTTAGTTGCAATAAAATCAGAATAAGAGAAATACGGTCTTAAAAAATATTAGGTTATCTTAAAATTTAGAACAACGCAAAAACTGCAATTACCGATATTGTTGTTCACTTAAACCCATGCTCTTGTATTTATTTGGACAAGTAAGATCAAACTATTATTATTATTATTATTATTATTATTATTATTATTATTATTATTATATAATCTAGTGGAACCCACAGTCAAAACCCGTTTTATTTTAGATTTTACCGGACCAAGCCACCGCAACTTGACTTAAACCTCATAAATAGCAGATTAAAACTTTGTTACACATTTTTCATGAATAGCTAAGACGATAAAGGATATTGTTTATCCACCTAAGTTTAAGCATCAAAGTCTACCAAGCAGCCATTAGATACGATTAAGGTTCAATTATTCAACTAACTAGCTAGTGTTCCCCACTACATGACATACCCCCGTTATCTAGCAATATCTCGGATCCATTACCACCCGTGATTTTATAAGTTTCCATTTGTCGGTTTACATATGTTGTGTCTCTAGTTGATCCTGTTCTTAATGGTATGGGACGCGAGTAAGAGGACCACGCATGCTAACAGCGGGATGATCATTGGATCATCAAGATTTTACTTCACTATAATTGATTTAAGGGAGTGTGATGGCAGTAAACTGCGGGTTTATGCTTAAACTTTATTTATTTTAAATATCCGAAAATACCCAAATGAACAACCGTAAAATGACTTGTGGTCTCCAAACCCTAGGCATCCTATCAATACAGGATTTAAGGCTATAAAACCATACGCCTATGAAATGTTAACAACTAAAGCTAGATTTGTAAGATTTTAGTTTATATCACCGGCTACACGGCATACTCTAATGTTAAACCTACCCAAGCATCGTATGATAACGTATTTATATTTCTATAAAATTCTTACTTTTCTACAATGAAACTAAAAATGAGGTTTGTGTATGGCCCGACCTTTCATATCGTATTTTATGCAGACTTAACATGTTTCCCACTAAAAATCACATTTTTATCGTTTTAAACCAACTATCAAACTGCCCTTTCATTTTCAAAGCTAAGCCTACCGATACATCCCTAGTTAAGTGTGTGTTCTTTAATTATATCTTATTATTAGTAGTTTGAAAAACCGATTCCCGATAAGTATCCTCATCTCCCATTTAAAAGAAAAAAACAATTTTAAGGGACATTTTTCAAAACTTTTTTAATTTTAATTTTTATTTTTTAAATGCAAAACATATTAAAGACATGTGTTCCCATCCCCACACTTAAAATTTGCATTGTCCCCATTGCAGAAACAGAAACACGACTCAAAAAAAAAAAATTAAAAACAAAACCTAAAAATACAAAAATAAATAAAAACAAACAAGACCAAAAGTAAACTAAAATATAAAAACAATGTAAAAAAGGAAAAGACTTAGATGGTAGTATGCGCATGAAGTATGATGCTAAAGTCTTCTTCCATAAAATGCCCTTCAACTCCGAACGTGCTCAACAACCAGTATCTCCTTCTCTCGTATATGAACAGAAAGGCAAAAACAAACAATATCTAAACATTCATCTTATCAACTTGAAAGATATTAATCATTCAATGTATGTAACAAGACCAACCAACCCTAAACAATATATAATATGAATAACAGCAGCAAATAGATAAATAAAAAGTATACGGCTCCTGCTGCTCCATCCCCACACTTGAATGTTTCATTATACTTCAAGGGGATCGTCTATCTCACACTATCTTCCTTTGAAACTTTCAAAACTTAAAAACAAATAAAAACTACAAAATCTACGTTAGTGACTCAAGAAAAAAATAAAAATAAAATATAAATAAAAATAAGAAAGAATGTACAAACTCTACACTTGAGTTTTTACTCAAGAACCTCGTGTGATGACTCAGTACAATGGATCGAGAGGAGTTTCCTCCATCTCGATTGATTCCTCCGGTCCTTCGAGATAGTGCTTTAAGCGATGACCGTTCACCTTCCAAGATGTTATCCGGATTCTCCAACTCCACTACTCCATACGGGAAAACCTCTTTCACCAAGTACGGTCCCGTCCACTTCGATCTCAACTTTCCTGCAAACTACTTCAAATGAGAGTTAAATAGTAATACCTTATCACCTTTCTTGAACTCCTTTCCATCTTTCAACCATCGATCATGTAGAGCTTTCATCTTTTCTTTGATATTCAATGACTGAGAATATGTTGCATCCCGAAGCTCCTCCAACTCATGAATTTGAAAATACCTCTTCCTCGCGGCCTCGGTAAGATCGACATTAACCGTCTTTAACGCCCAATACGCACGATGCTCTAATTCAACCGGAAGATGACAAGACTTACCATAAACAAGCATAAACTGTGTAGTACCCAATGGAGTCTTGTACAAGGTTCGGAATGCCCACAATGCATCATCTAAATTCTCCGACCAATATTTCCGACTAACCCCAACCCTCTTCTCTAAAATCCTCTTCACCCCTCGATTTGCATTCTCGGCTTGACCATTCGTTTGAGGGTGATAAGCAGTAGAGGTACGATGAGTAACCCCATAACGAGCTAATGCTTTCTCCATGACGGTATTACAAAAATGGGTTCCCCGATCACCAATAATAGCTCTCGGAGTACCAAAATGAGTAAACAACTTCTTTAGGAACCTCACAACAACTCGTGCATCATTTGTAGCTAATGCTTGGGCTTCTACCCACTTCGACACATAATCAATCGCTACCAAAATATACTTATTACCGTTCGACGTGGGAAACGATTCCGTGAAGTCGATGCCCCAAACATCAAAGATTACAAGAATTTGTATGGGGGTTTTGAGGCATCTCATTCTTGGAAGAAATATTACCTGTTCTTTGGCACGTATCACAAAGCTTCACAAACTCCTCAGCATCCTTAACAACCGTCGGCCAATAGAACCCACTATTAAACACTTTCTGCGCGGTAGCATGCGAACCATGATGACCTCCAGTCAACCTTTCATGAACATGCTTGAGAATATCCCAACCTTCTTCTTTCGTCACACATTTCCATAGAATCCAATCACCACCAAATGTAAGCAAAAACGGGTCATCCCACAGATACCTATTCACATCCCGGAAAAAGTTCCTCTTTTGTTGCGTAGTCATACCCTCCAACACAAAACCATTAGCCAAATAATTAGCAAAATCAGTAAACCATGGCATACCTTGCTTCTCAGCCGCAAAAAAATCGATTGACTCGTGAGGGAATGTATTTTCAATTTCCTCCTCACGCAACTCTTCTCTCTTCGGGTCCTCTAAACGGGATAGATGATCAGCCGCTACATTTTCCGCACCTTCTTATCTTTGATCTCGATGTCAAACTCAAAAAGTAGGAGAATCCACCGTATAAGACGAGGCTTCGCATCTTTCTTCTGAAAGAGGAAATGCAAGGCCGCATGATCGGTAAAATTGGTGGTCTTCTAAAGTACGAGATACGAGCGGAACTTGTCAAATGCAAACACAACAGCCAAAAGTTCCTTCTCCGTGGTGGTGTAGTACTCTTGAGCATCGTTCAACGTCTTGCTAGCATAATAGATGGGGTGAAAATATTTATCTCGCTTATGCTCCAAAACCGCTCCAACCGCATAGTCACTAGCATCACACATGAGCTCGAACGGCAAGCTCCAATCGGGAGAACAAAGAATGGGAGCACTTACGAGCTTCTCTTTCATATACGTGAATGCCTTCAAACACTCGTTATCAAAAACAAAAGGCACGTCTTACTCGAGGAGTTGGGTCATCGGGCGGGTAATTTTGAAAAAGTTTTTGATAAATCGCCGATAGAATCCCCAATGACCCAAGAAACCCCTAATCGCCTTCACATTCGTCGGTGGAGGAAGTCTACTTATAGTATAAATCTTTGCCCGATCCACCTCTATACCATTTCTCGAGATCTTGTGACCCAACACGATTCGCTTCGTCACCATAAAATGACATATTTTCCAATTCAGTATCAACTTTGTTTCAATACATCTCTTCAACATTTTCTTAAGATTGGCCAAACAATGATCGAAAGAATTATAATAAACCGAAAAATCATCCATAAACACCTCCATGGACGTCTCTATCATATCCTGAAAGATGGCCACCACACAACGCTGAAAGTGTCACACCCTAACCTAAGGCGGAAATGCCGGGGCGTGATCCGATTGCTCACAGCTCGAGATACTATCATATATAAAATGTGACAATATCTAATTAATTTTTTTATTGAAAGAATACACACAATATCCAAGTATAGAAAACAATGTAAGTACATGAATGTAAACTGAAATAATATTTTGTTGTTTATATCCTAAGGTCTTGTCTACGTGTCCAACTACAGTCTTCAATACAGGCAACCTGCATATGCGTAGAAAATGGAGTTTTGTCAACAAACATGTTGAGTGAGTTTATCACCAATTTTTGACACAAAAAATAATGTTAATATAATAAATAAGAAAAATAAGCAAAACGTAATAAATGCGGTAATGAAATCAAACCGTGAGCAAATAAGTTGTCGATTAAACCATTGCCAAGCGAATCAGGCGTTGGTAATCAAACATGAGCAAGTAATAATAATCAGATCGTTTCCAAGAGAATCGGGCGGTGGACATTAATGAGAAAACTCTCCAAGGGGATATGCCAAACGATTGCATACAAAGACTGGTAAGCACATAACAAGTATATTTAATTAATCACACACAATTACACGTTTGCTGTTTTTATTATATATATATATATATAGTATAATATATGCATATGTCCCTAAAACATTGTGAAAACTGAGTAACATTGGGGAATGATAAAACTCATTTTAGATTAAAGGCATGTGATTAAAAACTAAGATAAACGAACTAAAGATTAAGCGATTCGTCCACTACGCATCAAACGATATTAATGATCTGAACCTAAAACTTTGATATATGATAATATAATTAAAAACGAACTCGTGGCCGCTAGAATCAATCCAAACGGACGTTTAGAACTCAAGTTACGTTATATTTAAGATTTAAGCGAGCTGGTCCTGACCAGAATCCGAACAGCGAGTCGGAAGTCGGGTTTTGGTCAGTACCCTTAAAATTTCGTTACGAGAATAAAAGTCTTCTGAACCGAACATTGAATCCGACCAGAAGTGTGAGAAAACGATAAGTCAAAATTGTTGACTGTTTTATCCTTTATCGGGTTTTAAAGCAATTGACCAGTCAATACCCTTAAATCTTAGAAATTGATTGAAGGTTATTGACTAGGGATTAGGTATGAATGATACCTATGTATAAAATTTACCCGAAAAGTGAAAGGATTGATGAGAAATGGAATTCAAAGGTCCTAAAGGAAGCAAAGTCAACGAACAAATCTTGTATCTTCAATGAATATGCAAAAACCGAAGGTTTTGGGGATGACCATAGGTAGGTGACGGATGAAGGAGGTGTATTTTAGGGTTAGATTAAAGTTTACAGCAGGGAATTATGATGTGTTTATATAGAAATAGGAAAAACGAACCAATTATGGACATATCACTCGTTTAAGCAAGTAAATATGATTTAAACGAAAGAATCGGCGAAATATTCTTAAAGATTTGATCTTGGGCAGGGGAAAACGAATTAGAAGTTGTGTTTTAGTTATATTATGATTACTTGGTCCTTACTTTTCTCTAAAGTGCCTGAAATAACCGATTTTATACCATAAACAAACTAGGAAACAAGATCTCACGAACTGACTGTGCAGATTTCCCAAAGCGTTGCGATGGAGGTGATGGTGGCGGCCACGTGGCGCTCCGGCCATCTTAGGATGGTTTTCAAGTTTTGTCACAATTAGCCTCTATAGTTTGGTGTTTGGTTTTTTATTGGATTTTATATGAAATAATTTAGGAATAATCAATATAATAAACATGAAGGTCTAAATTAAACATATGAAACTTAAATAGTTGTTTTGATTTAATATTAAAGATCTAAAAATTTTTCAAGCCGGGTTAAACGTAAACGAATACGGGTGTGAAATATCCGAAACGTTACAGTCTTCCTTACTTTAGGGAATTTCGTCCCAAAATTAAGGAAAATCAAAACATCATCATTTTGAAAATAATTTAAACTTTTAAGGAAAATATCATAATCATAGAACTTCTAATAACTGAAGTGACGCTTCAAATGGCAATCCGATAAGGGCACCTATACATAGGATGTACCAGCGGCGTATCCACAATGTCCTTATCATCTAATCATTTGTACCGTTACCCAAGTTACCTTAGGTTCTAAATCATGACACATAATTGTATGTATTATGATTTCCATGCGAGGACTCGGATAATTATGTTCGCGACCATAATTACTCTTATCGTCGGATGGACCGCATAATTCGTTTCATCATGTGGGTTATAAAACATTTAAAATCATCATTTTGTAAGAAACAAACGTTTTGATAACTTTAAATATAAATTCAAGAGATATATTAAACGTTCGGATTTGATTAATAAAACCACATGATTTCTATTACATCTTTTGATTAGGAAAGTCACAAATTTTGGAGATTGAAATGGATTTATTGAAGTAGACATTTGAAGTGAATTATGATGATCAAGAATAAGCTAAGAGTGGAATATGAAGTTAACCGTGATAGATAAAGGAACTTGATTCATGAGATAATATGCACAAAAGTTTAATTCATAACAATTCTTAAGATCGAGAGTATAAATTTAAACGAAGCTTTTGGTGAGTCGAGTTTAGTTAGTTGAGAACTTATGATATTTAAAGAGAAGTTAACATAAAGTTATAGCATTTCAAGTTGTGATTTTGATATGAGATTAATTCGATTAAGACATTCTAAAATATTATAATAGTTAATAATTTAAATATTAATGATAATGCGAAAATATACGTACTTGAATTAAATCGTTAGTAGATTAAATTGGTAAACGGATATTCCGGAACCACCGAGATAGACCTATTCCAATTAAACCTTTAGAATTAGATAAAATATAAAGTAGGTAATCAAATTAGATTAAATTGGGAATTCGTGGATTTTTCCTTTTTATGAAATCGTTATAAATATTAGGAAGTAAGTAATTTGAATTATCAATAATGAAAATTTGAGTAAATAATAAATTCTAAATTAAAGTGAAGCATATAATAAATTGAGATAAATGCAAGACAAGAAATGCATGAACCACCATTAACAACTACGAATTTAACATTTAAAACGTTCAAAATTTTCAAAAAATCAAAGTAGGGAGTTGAAATATTTACGATGAAGGTTCAATCAAAAAGTCAATTTAATAATAAACGTTAAATTAATTAATGGAAAGTTTTTAATTTAAAAATGAAAATTAAATTTAGTGAATACGTAATTTAGTTTAATAATAATAAAATTTACAATAATTGAATTTTAATAACAATGATTTATAAAGTGGAAAATAAGTTGTGAAACCATCATAATATTGAGGAAAACAAGAGATAATAAAATATTTATAGTTTAAAGTTGAGGATAAGGATTTAAATATACTTAAAAATTTATAGTTTGAGGATATGGATATAAATAAAAATATAATTTAAATAATATTTTAACGGATATGAGTTAGTATAAGATTTCTTGTTCGGTGTATTTTAGTTTTGTCGAGATTGGCGGTCGTTTGTTGAAAGAAACACAGCAGCAAACTCTTTGTGATTCTAGTAGTCGAACAACAATCACGAGATGCAGGTGAACTGTAAAGCCTCGAACCCCGGGAACTCTACAGATGGTATTCATACAAAACACTTATAAAAATATTTAAACTTGAAAATAGTTCATTCCATTAAAACGACCAATTCAGAGTATAATTCAGTGGAAAACATAAATAATAAAATAAGTTCCCAAAACCCGGGAATTATGCCCAAAACCAATTTAAATGTATTTAAATAAATGTTAAAAAGAAAAGGTTTATTATTATTGAAACATCCGACTAAGCATGCTTTCCACCGTCAAAGTAGCTTCGTACACGTCCAAGCGGTAATGCATCCACCTCATAACCTGAAACTCACACTAACATGCACACAAAGTCAGCTTGAGCTGAGTGAGTTCAAGTTTTAATAAATAACATCAATATTAATAATCATAATAGTCATTCAATGGTTTTAAACTATAAAAGGGATACATAAGTTAGACCATCTTCTTCGATAAATAATCATCCTTATGTATATATACATATACAAACATACATATAAACATATTTATAAGTACATCCCTATATATATATATATATATATATATATATATATATATAACATCCAGTAATAACATCACGGTCGAGAAAACGTACAACCCAAACACGTAACATCTCATCAACGTATGCAAACACAAAGTAGGCATACGTAACATCCGTAGTCAATAACGACTACAACATCGCCAAATATTGGCCATACAATAATATATATATGCATACATACTATAACATTCCAAGGCCTACCATATACTAGCAAGCCTATATAAAATAGTTTGGATGTTTCATCAAGAAAAATCGTTTAGGTGTGCATGCTAGCCCAAAACTTAAAAGGAGTTAAAAGGGGCATCATGAACTCACCTGACACGAGACACGGATTCACCACCTGCCGGTTTAAATTCAATCAATACTAATGACATCAAGATGACTCGTTTATCCTATGAGACGTTCTAACGGGGTTCGGGTTACCTAAAGCCTCGAACTCATCAAAATAAATCACAACAGCCCCCGAGGTCTCACATTCACCAATACAACTCTTAGATACTCCCGGGAATAAAGAATTCCCAAATTACCCCCGGAAGCACTAGGTGATACCAATACGCGCGTTTAAGAGTCGTTTAGGCCATTAACATCCAACTCAGCCCCGTGTGGACCCAATATGATAAAATCACAGCCAACAAGTCCACACGATGCTACACGAGTCAAATGGGTCGGTAACTCGCAAGTATAACGCACCAACTACTCAATAAAAGCGATTGCGCGTTGTACCGACCCGTTGGAGTAACCGACAACCAATTCAGCCCCATAACTTATAAAATTGATTTTTAAACAGTCCGTACATCAAACCAAGTGTCCCCGAGCTGAATTGGTCATTAATCACTTCAACCCTTGTGTTAAACGCACCAAACTACAATTCTAGTCAACCGAACACAATCTTTCAAACGATAAGTAGTTGACCAATCTAACAAACCCCAATGAATATGGCTTTTAAGTATGATATACGGGACATACCTAGGAATATTGTGGTGCAAAAACTCACTTCAAACAGCCCCGACAATACCACAATTGAACATCCACCGGTTAAGCCTAAAACGAACCTATCAATCACAAGTAAAACATGCAAATTTTAGCATGCGAAGATGCATTTAATTACATAGGATAACCTTTGAAATAAATTATTAAATTTTTACCAGACTTTAATAAATGTCTTAGGTTTATAAAAATATTTTTATTATATTTTTCTAGTGGACACAAAAATTATAAAAATTCCTCCAATACAGCAAGGTACGTGCAACTATTTCAGTGCGCAACAAAATGGTTTTATTTTTATAAAATTCATTACCAAACCAAATTAAATGATTCCAATTTTGTTTGATTCTTAACTCAAAATATTAAGTTCGAGAAGTGGAACCAACTAATTTGGACTTGTTGAAAAAGAGTTATGATGTCGGGAAGACAGACTAGAATCGGTCATCCCGCATCAGCTTTGACACTGGATCTTATAAATTCATAAAAACCATTCAAATCTCGTCCAAAAATTACATATTATACCTTTATGGAAACTAGACTCAAAGTAGAACATTATGGAAACAAAAAAAATGGATTATCACCACGTTACAGACCCTACAATAAACATATATGAATCTGTCAGCAAACTGTTATCATCAAAACTCAACCCTAACGTGTTCGATAGCGGGTTTAATGGTGAAAAAGACTTGCATGGACGTTAGACTAACCTTGAATTGAGGTTTTACGCTCAAACCTTGGCTGCAAAAAGGAAAATCGGAGGGTTTGGGGCTTATGGAGGCAGCCGATCGGACATATGAGGGAGGGGTTAGGGTTTATTTTTGTTTATGATATAAAAATCTTACACTCTAGCCCCTCCAAATAGAATTAAGTAGCAACTTGGTGAAAAAGTTAATTAGTTTAACTTATAGGAATGACGCGAAGGCCCCTTGAGAAATGCTAGAGAACTCCCGAGAAATATACATATTTTACAAGCTTTAAACCATGGAACCGAGAATTAACGGGTGTTCCCCCTTTACAATGGGATTCGTCCCCGAATCTTGATGCGATGAGAACAACCGCGGTAGAGTTTCATCATCTCGTTTTTGTACTCCCAAGTGGCCTCAGAACCCCTACAGTGCCTCCACTGCACCTTCACCTGCCTACCACCTTATTCCTCAGACGCCTTTCCTGATGGTCAAGTATAGCAATAGGTTCTTCAACGTAGTTCAGTTTACTATTGAGTTCAATATCATCAAGAGGCACGTGGGCCTCCTCATCTGCTAAACATTTTCTCAAATGGGACATGTGGAAAGTAGGATGAATCCTCGCGAGCTTATCGGGAAATTCCAGCCTATACGCTACCTCCCTAACACGGGACAATATACGTAACGGACCAATGAACCTCGGACTAAGCTTCCCCCTCTTACGAAAACGAATAATACCCTTCCAAGGGGAAACTTTTAGCATAACCCTATCACCAGCCTCAAACACAACAGGCCTCCGCCTTTTTTCCGCGTAGGACTTTTGACGATCCTGAGCGGCCTTCATAAAAGTCTTAATCTTATCGAGCTTCTCAGTCATAGCCTCGACCACCTCCAAATTACTCAACAGTTTCTGACCAATGGAACCCCAACAGACTGGAGTCCTACACCTCCTACCATACAACATCTCAAACGGTGGCATGCCAATCGTGGCGTGATAACTGTTATTATGCGAGAACTCTACCAACGGTAAGTGACGATCCTAACTACCACCAAAATCGATAACACAAACCCGCAACATATCCTCAAGATTCTTTATGGTCCTCTCGGATTGTCCATCCGTCTGCGGGTGATAAGCGGTACTGATGAGGAGTTTGGTACCCATCTCCTCGTGAAACTTCTTCCAAAGCCTGGAGGTAAAACGCGTATCCCTATCCGAAACAATAGATACCGGCACCCTATGCCTAGAAACAATCTCACGAATAAACACATCGGCTAGCTGCTCAGAATTAAAAGTCTCCCGAATCAGCAAGAAATGAGCGCTCTTGGTCAGTCTATCAACGATTACCCAAATGGTGTCATAATTACCCCTAGGAGTGCGAGGCAGTTTAGTCACAAAATCCATCTTAAGATGCTCCCATTTCCACTCAGGTATTTCCAGTGGTTGAAGTTTCTTGAAAGGCTTCTGGTGCTCGGCCTTAACTTTCAGACACGTCAAACATGTACTCATGTACTGAGCCACCTCACACTTCATCGCAGGCCACCAATAATTTTTTCTTCAGGTCCTGGTACATCTTGGCTGCACCTGGATGAATGGGATAGCGCTACTTGTGTGCCTCATCCAATATTTTACCTCTGAATCCCTCATACCTCGGTACCCGCAAACGCCCATCCTTATACTTCACCCCACCACCGACGTCTTCCAACAATTTTTCTTGACCTCAAATACGCTCTGACATAATCCATTCCACCTCTAAAGCTTCATTCTGAACGTTGGCTATCTTTTTCAAAATATCGGGTTTAAGAATAAGCTAATACGATTTCACACGAAGAGGTTTCGATCTTTCCTTCCGGCTCAACGCGCTGGCTACCACGTTAGCCTTACCAGGATGGTACAAAATCTCCTGATCATACTCCTTAATCAACTCCAACCATTGACGCTGACGCATATTCAGTTCCTTTTGTTCGAAGAAATATTTTAAGCTCTTATAATCGGTATAGATAACGCAAGGAACACCATACAAATAATGCCGCCACAACTTAAGCACAAACACAACCGCTGCCAGCTCCAAATCGTGAGTAGGATAATTCGCCTCATGAGGTTTTAACTGCCGTGAGGCATAAGCGATGACTCGACCTCGCTGTATCAGAACACACCCAAGCCCCTAATAAGAAGCATCAGAATAAACCACCAGATCTTCAGTGCCATCGGGTAAAGCTAAAATCGGGGCTTGCGTCAACCTGTTCTTCAACTCGAGAAAAGCCTCCTCCTGCTCAGTACCCCGAACGAACTTAACACTCTTCTTAGTCAACTTGGTCAATGATGAAGCAATTTTCGAAAAGTCGGGAATGAAGCGGCGGTAATACCCCGCCAAGCCCAGAAAGCTACGAATTTCGGATGGAGACTTAGGAGATTCCCATTTTTTTAGGCTTCCACCTTTGCAGGGTCAACCAAAATACCACTCGGGTTAATAACATGACCCAAGAACTGAACCTCGCGTAACCAAAAGGAACACTTAGAAAATTTTGCATACAACTTGTTCTTTCGTAGAGCTTCCAAACCTTCCGAGAGATGACCGGCGTTATCGGATTCGCTTTTGGAATATACAAGAATGTCTTCGATGAACACAATAACCGAACGATCGAGCATCGGTCTACGCACCCGGTTCATAAGATCCATTAACGCAGCCGGTGCGTTGGTCAAACCGAAAGACACCACTAGGAATTCATAATGGCCATAACGAGTGCGGAAGGCAGTCTTAGGAATATCTTCCTCCCGAATCTTCAACTGATGATAATCGGACCTAAGGTCGATCTTCGAGAACCAACTAGCTCCTTGGAGCTGATCGAATAAATCGTCGATCCTTGGAAGAGGGTACCGATTTTTAATAGTGAGCTTATTCAATTCACGGTAGTCAATGCACATCCGCATGCTACCCTCCTTCTTCTTAACGAACAGGACCGGGGCACCCCAAGGTGAGATGCTCAGTCAAATGAAGCCCTTGTTGAGCAAGTCTTCCAACTGAGCCATAAGTTCTTTCATCTCATTCGGTGCTAGACGGTAAGGGGCTCGAGCAACAGGTTTTGTGCCCGGCACAAGGTCTATCTGGAATTCGACCTCGCGGTCCGGCGGTACATCTGACAAATTATCTGGAAATACATCCGGGAAATCCCGAACGATAGGAACATCACCAACGGTAGCCACCTCGGTTTTCATATTTATAGCATACGCTAGATACGCCCCGCAACCCCGCTGCATCAACCTTCCCGCCTTAAGCATGGATATGATATGTGGCATCGCACCATTCCGATCCCCGAAGACCGTAATTTGGGTCCCATCCGGGGCGCTTAGACGTACAAGTTTCTGATCACAAACGATCTGAGCATCAACACTTGCGAGCCAATCCATCCCAAGCGCCACATAGAAACAACCAAGCGGCATCGAGTACAGCCGCACCGGAAATCATACCCAGTCAACTCGATGGAACAACCCTGAATAGCCCTAGATACGGAAACGGACTTTCCTACGGCGACCTCAACCTCAAACACATCGACTACGCGTTCGGGTGATCCATACAACGAGGAACAGAAAGCGGTAGACAGAAAACTTTTACTAGCACCAGAATCAAATAATACCGGTGCCTGTAATTCATCAAGTAAAAGGTATATGGGATAACATTACGCTCCTACTTAGCTAAACAGTTGCACATACATTCTTGAAGGAGCGAGGAATTTAAGCAGTCAAGTACCACGGAACCCAGAGTGACAGCATGCTACGCCTCAGCTAAACAATTACGTGCAAAGCGTTCGAGAGGATGGGAAATGGACAGGAGAATTTAAGGAATGAGATGGACTCTAACGCTAACGGCATGAGAGTTAGCCATATCCTATCCCTACAAGGACGGAACCCTAACATAGTTAGACACAAGTAGTATTCAGAACATGGATGGTAAGGGTAAACTGCTAATAACGTTGATCAAGTGTTATTAGTCGTTTACTTCACCGGCCCGTCCTAAGCACCCCCTGCCCCTAACCACATTAGCATTATATCTAACACTTAAAACACTTAATCACATACTGGAACTTTAAAATTCAAAGGAATGACTAAACAATTTAAAGTTACCTCTTGGCGTGCAGCTACTTGCGGTGGGCATACTAGTCTCTTCTCTTGCAGTTCGAGTCTAAGCATTCGGGGATGCTCGGATCCCTCGAACCATGGCTCTGATACCAACTTGTAAGGCCCCGAATCCCAGGAACCCTACAGATGGTATTCATACAAAACACTTATAAAAATATTTAAACTTGAAAATAGTTCATTCCATTAAAATAACCAATTCAGAGTATAATTCAGTGGAAAACATAAATAATAAAATAAGTTCCCAAAACCCATGAATTATGCCCAAAACCAATTTAAATGTATTTAAATAAATGTTAAAAAGAAAAGGTTTATTATTATTGAAACATCCGACTAAGCATGCTCTCCACCGTCTAAGTAGCTTCGTGCACGTCCAAGCGGTAATGCATCCACCTCCTAACCTGAAACTCACACTAACATGCACGCAAAGTTAGCTTAAGATGAGTGAGTTCAAGTTTTAATAAATAACATCAATATTAATAATCATAATAGTCATTCAAAGGTTTTAAACTATAAAAGGGATACATCAGTTAGGCCATCATCTTCGATAAATAATCATCCTTATGTATATATACATATACAAACATACATATAAACATATTTATAAGTATATCCCTATATATACAAATATATATATATATATATATATTTATATATATATAACATCCAGTAATAACATCACGGTCGAAAAAATGTACAACCCAAACACGTAACATCTCATCAACGTATGCAAACACAAAGTAGGCATACGTAACATCCGTAGTAGATAACGACTACAACATCGCCAAATATTGGCCATACAATAATATATATACATACATACTATAACATTCCAAGGCCTACCATATACTAGCAAGGCTATATAAAATAGTTTTGATGTTTCATCAAGAAAAAATCGTTTAGGTGTGCATGCTAGCCCAAAACTTAAAAGGAGTTAAAAGGGGCATCATGAACTCACCTGACACGAGACACGGATTCACCACGAGCTAGAGAATCCCTAAGTAATCCCAAGACTCAAACACCTGCCGGTTTACATTCAATCAATACTAATGACATCAAGAAGACTCGTTTATCCTATGAGACGTTCTAACGGGATTCGGGTCACCTAAAGCCTCGAACTCATCAAAATAAATCACAACAGCCCCCGAGGTCTCACATTCACCAATACAACCCTTAGATACTCCCGGGTATAAAGAATTCCCAAATTACCCCCGGAAGCACTAGGTGATACCAATACGCGCGTTTAAGAGTCGTTTAGGCCATTAACATCCAACTCAGCCCCGTGTGGACCCAATATGATAAAATCACAGCCAACAAGTCCACACGACGCTACACGAGTCAAATGGGTTGGTAAATCGTAAGTACAACGCACCAACTACTCAATAAAAGCAATTGCGCGTTGTACCGGCCCGTTGGAGTAACCGACAACCAATTCAGCCCCATAACTTATAAAATTGATTTTTCAACAGTCCGTACATTAAACCATGTGTCCCCGAGCTGAATTGGTTGTTAATCACTTCAACCCTTGCGTTAAACACACCAAACTACAATTCTAGTCAACCGAACACAATCTTTCAAACGATAACTTGTTGACCAATCTAATGAACCCCAATGAATATGGCTTTTAAGTATGATATACGGGACATACCTAGGAATATTTTGGTGCAAAAACTCACTTCAAAGAGCCCCGAAAAGAACACAATTGAACATCCACCGGTTAAGCCTAAAACGAACCTATCGATCACAAGTAAAACAAGCAGATTTTTGCATGCAAAGATGCATTTAATTACATAGGATAACCTTTGAAATTGTTGGTCCATTTTGTGACCGTCACTATGCAATTCTGATCAGCGGAAACGAAGTGCGAAGTTAGAACAACTTCGCCATAGGCGAAGTTATAACAACTTCTGCCATAGGCGAAGTTATCACAACTTCGCCATAGGCGAAGTTGTAACAACTTCGCCTACAGGCCCAAGCCCAAGCCCGCGAAGTTTTGTATCTATATATAGGTGTGTCTTGTTTAGGTTTGAGAATCCAGAAAATTAGAGTGTTTTGTGATCAGTTTAATTGTCTAGAGAGAAACCGAGAGGGAGAGTCGTGTGGGATGTCCCCGAGGTAGAGCTCACCTCGGGTCGGCCGTCATTTGTTTTCGTGTTTGGTATGTAATGTGTTTCGGTTATTATATAAAAGATCTGCAGATGTGTTTATCCCATTCGTGTGTTTGTTCGTGTGTTTGTATGTGTGTAATCATGTTCTTCGTCTTCTACACCAATAAACGAGTCTAGGAGGATTCCGCACTCCTAGACCTCGTGCGGATCTCGTATCGATCGGCAACGCCCCGGGGGGGACTTACAAGTGGTATAAGAGCTCCTTTAATCCTTTGCTTTAATCGTGCAGGAACAGTTGAACAGGGCTGCAAACAATCTATGGGTTGTGGATAGCGGCTGTTCCCGGCACATGACGGGTAACAAGAATTTGTTACACGAATGAAAACCTGTTTAGGGAGGAAGAGTAAGTTTTGCTGGAGAGAGTGGTGGAAGGATTACTGGAATTGGGACGGTGACTAATGGTAAAATGAAGTTAGAAAAAGTGAATTTCGTTGAAGAACTGAAGCATAATCTGCTGAGTGTATCGCAGATCTGTGACAAAGATTACACTGTGCACTTTACCAAGAATGAAGCAATCGTATTGTATCCTGGTTTCAAGATACCAGAGGATTGGATAGTAATGAAGGCTCCAAGGGAAAAGAATACGTATGTTATGGACATGAGGTCGACTGAGATGGCAACAGAAGAATCTTGTATTCTGTTAAAAGCAACTGAATCGGAGTCCAAGTTATGGCATCGAAGAATGGGGCATATTCATCTTCGAAAATGAACTACATTGTCAAGAATGGGCTGGTGCTGGGTGTTCCCTTGAAGAATTTCAACTTTGAAGACCAATGCTTATCGTGCAAAAAGGGAAAGCAACACAAGAAAGCTCATCACACCAAGAAGGTTAATTCAATAGTCAGTACCCTAGACCTACTTCACATGGATCTCTTCGGTCCCATGAATGTAAAAAGCCTAGGTGGAACATCATACTGCTTGGTGATAACTGATGATTTCTCTCGATATTCTTGGGTATATTTCCTGAAGTCAAAGGATGAAATGGTACAGATGGTAATAAATTTGATTACCAAGGTTGAGAATACAATGAGGAAACGGGTTAAATACATCAGGAGTGACAATGGGACAGAGTTCAAAAACTATCAGATGGAGATCTATTGCTTACAAAAAGGGATAGACCACCAGTACAACGCCCCGTATACTCCACAACAAAATGGGGTGGCTGAGAGGAAGAACAGAACGCTAATTGAGGGAGCCAGAACCATGCTGGCTGATTCAAAACTTCCTGTGGTGTTCTGGGCTGAAGCTGTCGCAACAGCCTGTTATATCCTTAATAGAGTTTTAACTGTTAAAAGATTGAATAAAACATGTTATGAACTTATGCATGGGAGAAAGCCTAACTTGAGTGGTCTCGAACCATTCGGGTCCCCGTGTTCGATATTAAAGACGAACTCAAAATTTGGTGAAATAGCCGACGAATGTATTTTAGTCGGATATGTTGTTGGGACTCCCAACAGACGAGTCTTTAATCTATCGACCAGCAAGGTTGAGGTGGTGTGTAACACTGATATCACAAGTTACAAATCACCAATACCAAGCACGGGACCCGCTGGGGTTTTCGACTATGATAGGCTTTTTAAATCTTTTAACATGCCTTACTTGGATTGTGCAGAAGTTGATGAGAGAATAGCTTCGAAGATGCTTTATGATGAGGAAGACAACTTTGTGCAACGATCGCAGTACGATGAATGTCAACCTTCCTCGTCAAATGCTGTCGATACCCCTGCTGCCTCTACAGAAGAGGAATTCTTCAATCCGTTTCACTCTCAACAACAATCACCCATTGATGAGCTACCTTCGAACCTGGAGGACAGTCTGCAAGTCAGTTCGGTTCCAACTACGAGAGTTCACAAAAATCACCCTTTGGAGAACGTGATAGGTGATTTGTCCGACGGTGTACAAACAAGACAAAGCTTGAATGAGCACACCTGTGTTTACACAAGCATTAAAGATACAGGCATCATTAACGAATGCTTGTACACCTGCTTCATCAGCCAGATTGGACCAAAGAACTATCAAATGGCTCTCAAGGACAGCTCGTGGGTCGAAGCCATGCAAGAAGAGTTAGCCCAGTTCAAGAAGATGGAGGTATGGAATTTGGTTGCAAAACCGAAGGATGTGTATGCGATTGGCACAAAATGGGTTTTCAAATGCAAGAGAGATGAAAAAGGGATAATTATCAGGAACAAGGCAAGGCTGGTTGTAAAAGGTTTTAATCAGCAAGAGGGGATTGACTACAATGAAGTGTTTGTTCCTGTGGCGAGATTGGAAGCGATTCGATTGTTTTTGGCATTTGCTGCACACATGGAGATGAAGGTATTCCAGTTAGACGTGAAAAGTGCGTTTCTTAACGGTAAAGTCGATGAGGTTGTGTACGTTGAGCAACCTCCGGGTTTTCCTGACCCAGACTTTCCTGATCACGTGTACAAGCTAAGTAAAGCGCTGTAGGGCTACATCAGGCCCCTCGTGCCTGGTACTCAACTCTATCAGATTACTTGCTTGAGAATGAATTTGAAAGGGGAAAGATCGATAGCACACTGTTCTTTAAGAGAAAAGGAAGCGACTTTCTTCTGGTGCAAGTCTACGTGGACGACATCATCTTTGCTGCATCAAAAGTCGCCATGTGTCAGGAATTTGAAGCCGTCATGAAAAAGAGGTTTGAAATGAGTGTTATGGGTGAACTAACTTTCTTTTTAGGACTGCAGGTTGATCAGAAGAAAGATGGGATGTTCATTCATCAGACTAAATATGTCCATGACGTTCTCAAACGCTTCAAGATGGGGGACAGCACTCCATTTGATACTCCAGTTTGCGTCAACCATAAATTGGGTGCTGATTCAGACGGTGATGCAGACGTGGACCCCAGCCAATATCGGGCAATCATAGGTTCTTTAATGTACTTAACTGCTTCTAGACCTGATATTATGTTTGCAGTTTGTCTTTGTGCTCGCTTTCAGGCAAACCCAAAGGAATCTCACTTGAAGGGTGTGAAGAGGATATTGTGATATCTCAAAGGCAAGCCTAAGCTAGGGTTGTGGTACACAAAAGGAGGAGACTTGGAGTTAGTCGCCTACACGGATTCTGATTATGGAGGATGCAATCAGAATCGGAAGTCAACAACAGGTGGATGTCAGTTTCTAGGAGGCAGATTAATGTCATGGCAGTGCAAGAAGCAGACCTCAGTCGCCATTTCTACCTGTGAAGCAGAATACATGGCAGCATCGAACTGCTGCTCCCAGGTTCTTTGGATACAACAGCAATTGCGCGATTACGGTCTGAATTTCACTCATACTCCTATTTGCATAGATAACACTGCTGCTATCTCAGTAACTAACAATCCCGTAAAGCATAGCAAAACTAAACACATTGACATCCGTCATCATTTTATACGGGATTGTGCTGAGAAGAAATTGATAGTGCTCGAAAAGGTTGATTCGTTAGATAATTTCGCTGATTTGTTTACTAAAGCGTTTGACAAAACTCGTTTTCAAAACCTTGTTGAGCTAAATGGGATGATCAATCCCGAGTAACCGTGTTTTTCGTTTTTGAGTCTTTGTTTAAAAAAAAAAAAAAAAAAAAAAAAACGTCACTATCGCTTAGAATTATGTCGGTTGCTTCAGTTTGAAGGACATATCTTCGGATATGTTTGGTCCTCATTTCTACCTGTAGAGTATGAGGATAGCCAATAACCAGATGACTGAAAGTGACCGGGGCGGTTTATGATGTGTTTTTATTCTTTCGCTAAAAATTAGTCGATCATACTTAGTTAGAAGGACACATACTCGTATGTGGTCGGTCCAGCTGATCCATTGGATCTTCAGGATAGCCGTTTACCTGAAGACTTCGACTTGATCGGGGAGATGGAAGTTAAAAAATTTTTTTTGAGGGAGATGAAATTATTTTTCAAGTCTACTACTTCGTAAGAAGTTCCTTTACTATGTTTAACAGAAAATTGATCCAACCTTGGAAAGTGATTGATATACTGATTCTGTGTGCTTAACTAATGAAGTTATTAGGCCTAAAAGACTTTAGAACAGTCATTGTATGTCATGGTAGCTTTTTATGGTGCGTAAATGTAGAAGTGATACTAACTAAATCTCCTCGATTTTACTTGGAAACTCCTTAAGAGTTGTGCATGTCTTCATATATATCTTTCCGAATGATAGGCAGAAAAGCGATTACCCAGTCATACACGAGCCCGTGAGTGTTCTGATTCCTGTGAAGATAGCATGTCAAGAAACTGCAGTGATCCAGATTCGGGACTTGCAGTTGTTTACGACTCTGAAACTGTGTAAATACTTAAAAAAAAATAATAAATTATGTGTTACTGAGACATTCTAGAGCTTATAATGTTAATACTTCTCAATCAAGACGCAAGAAAGACAATGAGAAGAAGACTCTACAGATCGATGTGTACTTACTATTTAATCAGACACTATGGGTCGAGGTCAACTCGGGGTGACTTGGGGAAAGCCAAATACGCTTTGAGAATAGATAGGAGACATCATAATCTCTGAGAGGTTGCCCATTTATATTTTGAGCTTAATTGAACCTAACCTGTATCACAGAAGCGATGAAAACCATTTTAAGTTATTTACCTGCTTACAACCTGTTTCTTTATGTCATAATACAGCTGAACATGGATCTATGTGACAGTCACGTAATTAGTATGATTCCTGTTTGGATCTTTTCTAAAACGTGGTAGTCCCTGTCGAGACTGAAATTTGATCCCGTGTAATTTATTTCTAAGTTTTACTCTACTTATGTAGTTGTATGATTTTATACCTGGTTACTTGGTCTTGATCGTATCATTAAACTCTTTAAAGGATGTTTTAAAACTTAATTGCAAATTGTTCAAATTATAGGGGTTGTTTTGTAAAGTTTAATATCGGCGAAGTTATCCATAACTTCGCCTGCAATAGGCGAAGTTATCCTTAACTTCGCCTGTATAACTTTGACCCTATATATAAAGATATTTCGGGTCAAACACTTTATTATTTTCAAAACCCGGCGAACTTATTCTCTGTTAACATAGGCGAAGTTATATCTCGATCAATCTGTGTTATTATTCTCAGTTTCTAATCCGATTAAAGGTGTGTAGGGTTGTTGTATCGTATATTCACTGACAATGGCGTTAATCAAAGGTCGTTTCGACCCGATTCGCGACCCCGTTTATTCGAAACCTCAACACCTGATTTTCAAACTTATTTTCACGTGGTCGTAATCATGTTGATCGTCTAGATCTCCATAAAAACATGTGTTTAACAGTCCGCAATCTCCAAATTGACCAAATCACATCGTTTGAAAGACTAAACTGTTGTCGATTCATATTCGGCGAAGTTACAATTTAGGCGAAGTTATTCTTAACTTCGCCTGAGGTTTAACTTCGCCTGATAATTAATTATGTAACAGTATATGAGGCGAAGTTGTGGTTAGGCGAAGTTATCATTAACTTCGCCTGGCCCTTTTTATTTAACATTTATTAGGCGAAGTTCAAGTTGAGGCGAAGTTGTTCCCAACTTCGCCCCACCTCTAACTTCGCCTATACAGAATAAATCACAACTTCGCTTATGGTAACAGGCGAACTTGTGATTTGCCTTGACGATTCTCTAACTTAGACTGTTTTGATTGCAGAAATGGCTGCTGTAGCTGGAGCAGGTGGTGCAGGTGGTGACGAAGGAGGAGATAACCAACGACAGTTTTTCCCGGGGCATAACATGTACATCACTTTGGACCTGGATGCGAGCGGTGTTGATGATTTCCGCGAGATCATCACGTTTCTACTCCGCTCGCGTATCTTCCACGCTATTACCACAACACTGCCGATATCTTTGCCAAACATAGAAGATTTCTGGCAGACAGTGGAATACGACTGTCGAGTCGAGCCCCCAGTTATGCGTGCAACGGTTAACAATCAGATAGTACAGTTCTCGTCTGAACAGATCAGGGTGGCTTTACAGTTTGGGGATGAAACAAGAGACGATCCTACAGATTTCGTGGCTCCATTCAGAGATGGTGCGTTTCTGAGAATGGGATATTCTGGTCCCTTAGGGGATACTCAGAGACGCAATGGGTTCTTGCTAGACCAATGGCGCTTTCTCATGCACGTTATGATCGTGTGTATGTCAGGGAGAAAGGCTGGTACAGATGGAATGGGTGCGACCATGCAGTCGGCGATGACTGCACTGACTTACAATAAGCGTTACAGCTTTAGTCAGATGGTATTCTATGAGATAGATCGTCAAAGACGAGCGGTGGCGCGTGAGAGATTTCTTATGTATCCAAGATTTCTACAAATGATCTTGAATCATGTTGCTCCCACGTTACCTCAGCGCCGCCCAATTAGATATGTGGAAAGTGTAAGCAAGAGGATCTTCGCTCAGTGTAGATCATCGAGTGCAAGAAGCAAGCCTGAGCTCCGTCCTCGACATACTCCATTATTCGGGTACTTGATCAACCCAGAGTATGTTCCAGCTCGTGGGGACGAGTTTCGGGTTCCGGTACCACAACAGGCTGGAGCACCTCAACCACCTGAGGTACAACAAGCTTTACCTGCTGATCCTGTTGTGGCACCGGAGGAAGATGTAGACCTTGAAGCTGCGTTTGGCGGTCAAGGATTTTTTGATATGGAGCGTGTTGATCCTGAAGAAGAGGTGCAGGTCTCGGTAGCCCGGGTTACTAGTGTGAATGTGGCTATGACAGCTACGACGGAGGCTGATTCTGATTCTTCAGATGATGATGTGGCTGAAGCGAGACGGATTTTAGTAACACAAGAAAGGATTCATGGGAAAAGGAAGAGAGACGATGATGACAGTGAGTCAGACTTTGAGGAAGATATACATCAGTTGGTCCGCAGATCGAGAAGGGAGAGGACAGGTGCAGGTTCGGGAGCTGGTGAGAGCTCAAGGGTGGTACGTTTCACTCCACCCGCACTGTCCGGTATGACTATCGTCCCTACATCATTGCCTGTTACAAGGCCAAGCGCCACGGATGTTCCTGTGGTGGCTACCTCATCCTCATTCGGCCTCCCACCCACTACATTCCAACTCTCGACTCCGGAGATTGTATCTTTGCCACCTCCAACTCTTACTCCAACGGAGGTCGTGGCAAGATTTATTGAGTCGACAGTTGTAGCTACTGCAGGGTTGTCGGTTACGATGCCACATGCGGTTACGTTTCCACCTACTTCTGAGGTGCCGGTTACATTGGGAATCCCTCCTCAGTACGCTCAAGACATATCACATCTGAGGTTTGATTTCGATGCAACCTTATCCGACTCGGAACGAATAGAAGCGCTTAAAAGGGTCGTGGCAGAACAATCAAGGGTAAATCTTATCCAAACCCATGCTATTCAGCGCCTCGTTGCAGAGAATCAGATTCAGTCGTCCCTGCTGATTGAACATGGTAAAATAATTAATGCCTTGAAACAGTTCTTGGCATCTCAGGGGGAGACGAGCTGTAAGGGTGATGAGCTGAGGACGAAAAAGCGTAATGATCGAGACGATGATCCCAATGCATCGAAAGGTGCAGGTGGAGAGTTGCCAAGAACTGAACAAGCTCTTAGGACTTCCACATCTCAGGGGGAGTCAACAAGTGCAGCTGGCGGTTCAGGGGGTGATGAGGTGGTGGTTGTGGATGCTGAGGAGATGATGGATGATGATGTTATAGGTGATGAGGATGTGTTACCTTTGGAGGAGATAGAGAAGATTGGGGCTGAGATTGTTATTGATAGTGAGATTGAAGAGGGAGAGATTGTAGAGGAAAATGTTGAGCACGAAATTCCGGAAGTTGATAAGGCAGATATGGGTCAAGATATGGGAAGCGATGAGACGGAATGGGAAGAGCAGCCAAGATGGAAAGAAGGCTACGCTCAGTGGTTCGTAAAAACTATGAAACCGGCAGTCCCTACTATGTTCAAGAAAAGTTACAACATCAGGGGTTATGCTGAATCGAAAAAGGGGATTATATGTTGGTTATATGATGAGTAGTTGAGGCTCTTTGTGATTAAAAGGTATGATGGTGTTCAGTACTTCAAGAGGCTGTTGAGATCGTTGAATACGTTGCATGAATGTGAAGTGAAGGACTTAGCCAGATTGGGGTTAATAAACAGGAGTGATGATAACATGGCTAGGGTCATCGGAAAGATAGTATGGAAGGAAAGTATAAAGGAGAAAAAGTTCGAGCTGTTGAAACCACAGAAAGGAAAGCTTGTTGAAGACAAAGATAGAGGAATGAGAGCAGATGGCAAGCCTTGGATGATCATGAAGTATAAGCCGATCCGGTGTATAAAAGAAGTGCCGATGAAACAAATGCCCAAGGATGTGCTCAAAGATCTGAAGTGGTGGTACGTTGATTGTGAAACAGCTGAGGCAGTAATGGAGGATGAAGATGAACAAGAGCTGCTGAGAGTGTATGATCCAATGCACTTGGTAAATTTGTCTCAAGCTGATCTGCAGGTGCTGAACGAGAAAAAGATATTTTATATTCCTGCTTGGAAAGAAGAAGCGAAGAAATATCAAAGAGTTGTTTCGGTTTGTGTACGAGAAGGCGTTCATGCTTAAAGATGAAAGATACAAGATTGTTGAAGAATACAAGACACGTGCTTGAAGATAGAGATATGAAGCTACTGCCAAAGGGGAGTCTGTTGGTACATCATGTCAGTAGTTCAGTGTCTAGTGTCTGTAATCGAGTTAGTTGGATTTGTATTTTGTATTAAGCGAAGTTCTCACAAGTTCGCTGTTATAGTTGAACTTGTGGAACAAGTGAAGTTAGGGACAACTTCTCCTAAACATGTTAGGCGAAGTTGTCGTCTGTTATAAGTTTAGGTTACGGCAGGTTTTGAAAAGGGATTGTACGAGTTGTTTACGAGTTGTTTAGAGTTTGTGTAATCGGTGATCAGTGAATCACGTGTTTCCAGTTGCAATACAAAGTGTTTTTGTTTATTGTAACGTGTGTTTGATCGCGTTAACGTATATCGTCTTCTACGCTCGTATCGTCTTACGTAGGGATTCCGCACCTACGTAGAACGAGATATTCCGTGTAGATCCGGTTTATAAAAATATTTTTATTATATTTTTCTAGTGGACACAAATTATAAAAATTCCTCCAACACAGCAAGGTACATGCAACTATTTCAGTGCGCAACAAAATGGTTTTATTTTTATAAAATTCATTACCGAACCAAATTGAATGATTACATTTTGGTTTGATTCTTAACTCAAAATATTAAGTTCCAGAAGTGGAACCAACTAATTTGGACTTGTTGAAAAAGAGTTATGAGTCGGGAAGACAGACTAGAATCCGTCATCCCGCATCAGCTTTGACACTCGATCTTATAAATTCATAAAAACCATTCAAATCTCGTCCAAAAATTACATGTTATACCTTTCTGGAAACTAGACTAAAAGCAGAACATCATGGAAATAAGAATCGATCAAAAACATTGGATTATCATCGTGTTACAGACCCTACAATAAACGTATATGAATCTGTCAGCAAACTGTTATCATCAAAACTCAACCCAAACGTGTTCGATAACGGGTTAAATGGTGAAAAAGACTTGCATGGACGTTAGACTAACCTTGAATTGAAGTTTTACGCTCAAACCTTGGCTGCAAAAAGGAAAATCGGAGGGTTTGGGGCTTATGGAGGCAGCCGATCGGACTTATGAGGGAGGGGTTAGTGTTTTTTTTTGTTTATGATATAAAAATATTACACTCTAGCCCCTCCAAATGGAAATAAGTAGCAACTTGGTGAAAAATTTAATTAGTTTAACTTACAGGAATGACGCGAAGGCCCCCCTGAGAAATGCTCGACAACTCCAGAGAAATCTACATATTTTACAAGCTTTAAACTATGGAACCGAGAATTAACGGGTGTTACATGAACGACGTTGATTACAATGATTTCATAAGGAAGACACTCTACGAGGACCAAGGATAAAATTTTAATGAAATGATGGGTAAGTTGTGTGGATAAGTTGAGGTGAGATAATAAAGAAGTGTACCTAAACAGAATTGTGCAAGTGATGACTCGAGGACGAGTCTTGATTTAAAATAATGTGAATAATTTTCTTGAGATATTTAATTTAGTAACTAATAATTTGTAAAAATTTCAAAAGTCAAATGTTATTGGGTTGGGCTTTCCGTGAGCTTCCCATGGTAGCTCGAGATCCCAAAGAAAATAATGAAACATGTTCAATGAATTGGCCTCAAATGAGCTTTCCATGGCAATTTTAATGGCCCAACTAAATAAAACAACATAAAGTTTGTGAATTGCCTCCCATGAGTATTACATGGCAATTCGTAAACAATTTATTAAATAAACAATTGACTTCAGCCTATGAGCGTGTACATGGCATTTAACTTACCCAACTAATTAACGAATTATCGAGTCAATGGAGTTGTTCGGACCATGAGCGTTACATGGCATTTAACCGACCCAACTAATATCGAATCATCGAATCAAATAAAAGTAGTTGGTGTATCTCGGGAACCACCCCGGACGATACATTGCAACCAAAAAATCAAATCGAAAATGGTTTAAGAAATGGATAGTTGTAGTGCCCATGGATTTCCATGGATTTTTCACCCAACTAAGCATTTTAAATTATTTAAAAACACAATTTGGAAGTATAACCGTTTAGCCGGTTATGTTTACCACGCAACCGTGTAGCCGATTACGGATACCACTTAAAGTTATGGTTGTACGACATTGGTGTTACACCCATGCTTCAAGGTGAAGAAACAAAACAAAACACGGGAATTCTTAAGGAACTTCCCACAATAATAAGTAATCTGCCAAAAATAAGAGAATTTAAAAATATTTTGAAAGTGAGGCGTAACCTCGGAAGTTGTGTGTGTGTGCAATAAATAAATAAGGTACCATACAATAACATAATTAATCTAAGCAAGCCGTAAACAATTTATTAAATAGCACATAAGGCTGTTCGGATAAGCACGTATAGGGTTCCTAACATATGCCTAGGACAATTTCTAACGACCTATCTTATAACCTTCGGCTCTGATACCAATATGTCACACCCCAATCTAAGGCGGAAATGCCGGGGCGTGATCCGATTGCTTACAGCTCAAAGATACTATCACATATAAAATGTGACAATGTCTAATTAATTATTTTATTGAAAGAATACACACAATATCCAAGTATAGCCAACAATATAAGTACATGAATGTAAACTCAAATAATATTTTCTTGTTTATATCCTAAGGTCTTGTCTACGTGTCCAACTACAGTCTTTAATACAAGCAATCTGTATATGCGTAGAAAATGGTGTTTTTTCAACAAACATGTTGAGTGAGTTTATCACCAATTTTTGACACAAAAAATAATGTTAATATAAGCAAATCTTAATAAATGCGGTAATGAAATCAAACCATGAGCAAATAAGTTGTCGATTAAACCATTATCAAGCGAATCGGGCGTTGGTAATCAAACATGAGCAAGTAATAATAATCAGACCGTTGCCAAGCGAATCGCGCGGTGGTCATTAATGAGAACCCTCTCCAAGGGGATATGTCAAACGATTGCATAAAAAACAGGTAAGCACATAAAAAGTATATTTGATTAGTCACACACAATTACACGTTTGCTATATTAGATATATATATTTATATATAGTATAATGTATGCATATGTCCCCAAAACATAATGAAAACTGAGTAAAATAGGGGAATGATAAAACTCACCTTAGATTAAAGGCAAGTGAATAATAACTTAGATAAACGAACTAAATGTTAAGCGATTCGTCCACTACGTGTCGAACGAGATTAATGATCAGAACCTGTAACTTTGAGATATGATAATATAATTAATAACGAACTCGTGGCCGTTGAAATCAATCTAAACAGACGTTTAGAACTCAAGTTACGTTATATTTAAGATTTAAGCGAGATGGTATTGACTAGAATCCGAACAGCGAGTCGGAATTCGGGTTTTGGTTAGTAGACTTAAAATTTTGTTATGAGAATAAAAGTTTTATGGATCGAACGTTAAATCCGACCAGAAGTGTGAGAAAACGATAAGTCAAAGTTGTTGACTGTTTTACCCTTTATCGGTTATTAAAGCAATTGACAAGTCAATTCCTTCAATCTCAGAAATATATTCAAGGTTATTGACTACGGAATAGGTATGAACGATTCCTGTGTTTAAAACTTACCCGGAAAGTTAAAGGATTGATGAGAAATGGAAGTCAAAGGTCCTAAAGCAAGCAAAGTCAACGAACAAGTCTTGTATCTTCAACGAATATGCAAAAACCGAAGGTTTTGGGGATGACCAGAGGTAGGTGAGGGCTGGAGGAGGTGTGTTAGGGTTAGATTAAAGTTTACAGCAGGGAATTATGATGTGCTTATATAGAAATAGGAAAAACGAACCAATTATGGACATATCACTCGTTTAAGCAAGTATATATGATTTAAAGGAAAGAATCGGCGAAATATTCATAAAGATCTAATCTTGGGCAGGGGAAAACGAATTAGAAGTTGTGTTTTAGTTGTATTATGATTAGTTGGTCCTTACTTCTCTCTAAAGTGCCTAAAATAACCGATTTTATACCATAAACGAACTACGAAACAAGATCTCGCGAACTGAATGTGCAGGTCTCCCAAAGCGTTGCACGATGGAGGTGATGGTGGCGGCCACGCGGCGCTCCGGCCATCTTAGGATGGTTTTCAAGTATTGTCACAATTAACCCCTATAGTTTGGTGTTTGGTCTTTTATTGGATTTTATACGAAATAATTTAGGAAAAATCAATATAATAAACATGAAGGGTCTAAATTAAATATTTGAAACTAAAAAATTTGTTTTGATTTAATATTAAAGATCTAAAAATAGTTTCCGTCGGGTTAAGCATAAACGAATACGGGTTTGAAAAATCTGAAATGTTACAGTCTTCCCTACTTGAGGGAATTTCGTCCCAAAATTAAGGAAAACCAAAACATCGTGGTTTTGAAAACAAATTAAACTTTTAAGGAAAATATCATAATAATAGAACTTCTAATAACCGAAGGACGCTTCAAATGGCAATCCGATAAGGGCACTTATATATAGGATGTACCAGCGTCGTATCCACCATGTCCTTATCATCTCTTCATTTGTACCGTTACCCAACCTACTTTAGGTTCTAAATCATGACACATAATCGTACGTATTATGATTTCCATGCGAGGACTCAGATAATTATGTTCGCGACCATAATTACGCTTATCGTCTGATGGTTCGCATAATTCGTTTCATCATGTGGGTTATAAAACATTTAAAATCATCATTTTGTAAGAAGCAAACATTTTGATAACTTTAAATATAAATTCAAGAGATACTTATTAAACGTTCGGATTTGATTAATAAAACCATGTGATTTCTATTATATCTTTTGATTAAGAAAGTTACAAATTTTGGAGATTTAAATGGATTTTTTGAAGCAGTCATTTAAAGTGAATTATGATGATCGAGAATAAGCTAAGAGTGGAATATGAAGTTAACCGTGATAGATAAAGGAACTTGATTCATGAGATAATATGCGCAAAAGTTTAATTCATAACAATTGTTAAGATCGAGAGTATAAATTTAAACGAAGATTTTGATGAGTCGAGTTTAGTTAGTTTAGAACTTATGATATTTATAGAGAAGTTAACATAAAGTTATAGCTTTTCAAGTTGTGATTTTGAGATGAGATTAATTCAATTAAGTCATTCTAAAATATTTTAATAGTTAATAATTTAAATATTAATGATAATGCGAAAATATACGTACTTGAATTAAATCGTTAATAGATTAAATTGGGAAACGGATATTCCCGAACCACCGAGATAGACCTATTCCAATTAAACCTTTAGAATTAGATAAAATATAAAGTAGGTAATTAAATTAGATTAAATTGGGAATTCGTGGATTTTTCCTTTTTCATAAAATCGTTATAAATATTAGGAAGTAAGCAATTTGAATTATCAATAATGGAAATTTGAGTAAATAATAAATTCTAAATTAAAGTGAAGCATATAATAAATTAAGATAAATGCGAGGCTAGAAATGCATGAACCACCATGACTATTCTAACAACTATGAATTTATATTTTAAAACGTTTAAAATTTAAAAAAAAACAAAGTCGGGAGTTGAAATATTTACGATGAAGGTTCAATCAAAAAGTCATTTTAATAATAAACGTTAAATTAATTAATGGAAAATTTTTAATTTAAAAATGGAAATTAAATTTAGAGAATACATAATTTAGTTTAATAATAATAAAATTTACAATAATTGATTTTTAATAATAAAAATTTATAATGTGGAAAATAAGTTGTGAAAACCATCATAATATTGAGGAAAACAAGAGATAATAAAATATTTATAGTTCAAAGTTGAGGATAAGGATTTAAATATACTTAGAAATTTATAGTTTGAGGATATGGATATAAATAAAAAAAATATAATTTAAATGTTATTTTAACGGATATGAGTTAGTATAATATTTCTTTTCGGTGTATTTTAGTTTTGTCGAGATTGGTGGTCGTTTGTTTAACGGAATACAGCAGCAAACTCTTTGTTATTAGAGTAGTCATACAGTAATCACGAGACGCAGGTGAACAACGTTGATTACGATGATTTCCTAAGGAAGACATTCTACGAGGACCAAGGATGAAATTTTAATGAAATGATGGGTAAGTTGTGTGGATAAGTTGAGGTGAGATAATAAAGAAGTGTACCTAAATAGAATTGTGCAAGTGATGACTCGGGGATAAGTCGAGATTTAAAATAATGTGAATAATTTTTTTGAGATATTTAATTTAGTAACTAATGTTTTGTACAAATTTCAAAAGTAAAATGTTATTAGTTTGGGCTTTCTATGGGCTTCCCATGGTAGCTCGAGATCCCAAAGAAAATAACGAAACATGTTTAATGAGTTGGCCTCCCATGAGCTTTCCATGGCAATTTGAATGGCCCAACAAAATAAAACAACATAAAGTTTGTGAATTGGCCTCCCATGAGCATTCCATGGCAATTTGTTGGCCAATTCAAATAACGTGTAATTAAAAATTGAGTTGTTTAGCCTATGAGCGTGTACATGGCATTTAACTGACCAGACTAATTAACGAATTATCGAGTCAATCGAGTTGTTCGGACCATGAGTGTTACATGGCATTTAACCGGCCCAACTAAATATCGAATCAACGAATCAAATACAAGTAGTTGGTGTATCTCGGGAACCACCCAGGACGATACATCAACCCAAAAATCAAATCGAAAATGGTTTAAGAAATGAATAGTTGGAGTGCCCATGGATTTCCATGGATTTTTCACCCAACTAAGCATTTTAAATTATTTAAAAACACAATTTGGAAGTATAACCGCTTAGCCGGTAATGTTTACCACGCATCCGTTTAGCCGATTACGGGTACCACTTAAAGTTATGGTTGTACGACATTGGTGATACACCCATGCTTCAAGGTGAAGAAACAAAAAAAAATACGGGAATTATTAAGGAATTTCCCACAATAATAAGTAATATGTCAAAAATAAGAGAATTTAAATATACTTTGAAAGTGATGCGTAACTTCGGAAGTTGTGTGTGTGTGCAATAAATAAATAAGATACCATACAATAAAATAATTAATCTAAGCAAGCCGTAAACAATTTATTAAATAGCACAAAAGGCTGTTCGGATAAGCACGTATAGGGTTCCTAACATATGTCTAGGACAATTTCTGACGATCTATCTTATAACCTTCGGCTCTGATACCAATATGTCACACCCCAACCTAAGGCGGAAATGCCGGGGCGTAATCCGATTGCTTGCAGCTCGAAGATACTTTCATATATAAAATGTGACAATGTCTAATTAATTATTTTATTGAAAGAATACACACAATATCCAAGTATAGCCAACAATATAAATACATGAATGTATACTCAAATAATATTTTTTGTTTATATCCTAAGGTCTGGTCTACGTGTCTAACTACATTCTTCAATACTAGCAATCTGCATATGCGTAGAAAATGGAGTTTTGTCAACAAACATGTTGAGTGAGTTTATCACCAATTTTTGACACAAAAAATAATGTTAATATAAGCAAAATGAAATAAATGCGGTAATAAAATCAAACCATGAGCAAATAAGTTGTCGATTAAACCGTTACCAAGCGAATCGGGCGTTTGTAATCAAACATGAGCAAGTAATAATAATCAGACCGTTGCCAAGCGAATCAGGCGGTGGTCATTAATGAGAACCCTCTCCAAGGGGATATGTCAAACGATTTCATAAAAAGACAGGTAAGCACATAATAAGTATATTTGTAACACCCGTCAAACTTCCGGTTTAATAATTTAGCGCATGTAAAGTATGTATAAGTCTCGGGACTTAACCGATGTTTCTCGGAAGCTTTACATTCATCCCGGTACGTTAAAGAACCTAACTTTTCCTTCGATTTTTCCTTACACTTCAACTGGAGGGACTAGAGTGTAATATATTATGTTATAACATAAACTAACCCTAGCCCCCCCATTGTTGCGATTGGCAGTAAGAGGAGACCCAAGACCCACGATTTTTCTTTTTTTGCAGCCAATTCTAAGCCTTAGAACTTCAATTCAAGGTATGTACTACGATTCCCCAAGTCTTTTACACGTTAATTGATCCTTATATTGCGCGTATTGATCGAAAAACGTCTTGTTGTAGGCTAACCGGGTGGCTGCCCAATTGAGCTTTTCCGGGGCTGTTTTGAGTGAAGTTTTCGCATCAAAATCCCACTAGGTATGACATGTACATCATATTATAATTTCATGGCCAATGGAGGTGTTTAGGTCGGTCAATCGATTTTAGTTCGAAAACTAGGGTTTACCGGGTGTAGGGTTGACAATTGTTGAGTTTGATGCGTGAATCGATCGGATGACCGACCGAATCAGTTTGTACAGCCCTAGGGGGATTTAAGGGCTGTGGGAAAATTAATTTTTTGATGCTCGGGGCTGTTTTGGTTGGTGCTTCGTCAATCGAGTCGGCGGTGCGCGAATTTTCGTTTAAATGTTAAATTGAGAGTTGTAAAAAGGAACCGTCAACCCTATCAACTCGGGTGACATAATTATGATGAATGAAAAGATTAAAATGGGAATATGGTCCATTTGGGGCTGATTCATTTACCAAATGGTTTTAAGGTTTATTACGCGCGTATTCGACTCGATTTGATTACCCTCGGGCCAAGTTGTTAGGCCTCGGGCCAAGTTGATGGGCCTTGGGCCAAGTGTTGGGCCTTGGGCCAAGTTGTTGTGCCTTGGGCCAAGTTGTTGGTCCTTGGGCCAAAGTGTTGGGGGGCTTGAACGACTCATTAGGCAAGAGTGTTCTTACGGTCTAGTTTAGTAACACGTTGTGTATAATTTACAGGCCCTTGCTTGTGATTGTGCACTTAGGGATTTCCTAGCTCGTTGCAGGTGTTCGATTGATTTTAGGTGATTTCATGATGCCCTTTTTACTCTTTTAACTTTTGGGCTAGCATGCACACCTAAGTGTTTTCCTACTGGATGAAATGTTTTAAACGATTTTATATAGGCTTGCTAGAATAGGGTAGGCCTTGGAATGTTAACATATATACATATATATAAATTATTATTTGGCCTCTATTTGGCGAATGCTGTAGTCGTTTCGACTAATGAATGTTGTGCATGCCTACTTTGTGTTCGCATGCGCTAAATGTTACGTGTTTGGGTTGTACGTTTGCTCGACCCTGAATGTTATACGTGAATGTTATATATATATGTTGTTAAACATATATGGATGTATTTAAAGGATGTTTACATATGTATGAGAATGTCTAGTTTTCGGTAATGATGACTTATTGAATGTACTCTTTTATTTTTACTTTAAAAACTTTTGGTATGATTATCATAATTTCCATTACTGATAATATTTATTTAAAACTTGAACTCACTCAGCTCAAGCTGACTTTGTGTGCATGTTAGTGTGAGTTTTAGGTTAGGAAGAGGATGCCTTATCGCTTGGACGTGCACGGAGTTACTTGGACGGTGATGGGCATACTGGAATGAAGAATTGTTTATGAACATTTTATTTCAAAGGACTTATAAAAGTTATACTTAATTTGGTTTTGGGCAAAATTCCCGGGTTTCGGGAACTTGTTTCATTTTTCATGTTTTTCGCTAAATTGACACTCTGATATGTTTGTTTTAATGGATGAAATGGTTTTCAAGTTCAACTATTTCATTAAGTATTTAGCATGAATACCAACTGTGGGGTTCCCGGGATTCGGGGTCTAACAAGTTGGTATCAGAGCCATGGTTCGAGGGATCCGAGCATCCCCAAATGCTTGGACTCGAACTGTAACAAAAGAGACCAGTATGCCCACCGCGAGTAGCTGCACGCCAAGAGGTAATTTTAAATTGTTTAGTCATTCCTTTGCATTTAAGATTCCCTGTATGTGATTAATTGTTAAATTTTAGATAGAGTACTAATATGGTTAGGGGCCGGGGTGATTAGGACGGGCGGGTAAAGTAAACGACTAATTACACTTGATCAAACGTCATTAGCAGTTTACCCTTACCTTACATGTTCTAAATACAACTTGTACTTAATCCTATTAAAATTCTGTCATTGTAGGGATAAGTCATGGTTAAAACTCGAACAGCTAAGAGAGGTGGTTCTAGTGGTCGCGGTCGTAGGCGACGTGCCGAAGCCGAGAATGAGATTCCTACTTCCCAGCAGGAAGCCCCGATTCGCGAGGAGGGGGATAACCCCGCCTTAAACCCTGCTATGCGCGCGTCTATCTCTGACAAGGTTTACCAGGTGCTTATTAGCGCCATTCCTGAGATTGTTGCTGAGGCCGTTAGGGCCATGGAAGAGTCACTGGTGGTAAAAGTTCGGATAAAGGGAAAAAGGGTAAGGAGATGCAAGTCGAGGAAGAGGAAGAGGTGTATGTACCGAGTGGGGATGAGGACGAGGTTCGAACTATTAGTGTATCTACTCGAGGTTGTTCATATGGGGACTTCAAAAAGTGTGACCCTCCTTCCTTCGATGGTACTAAGGATGCTTTGGTAGCTCATCAGTGGGTAAGAGAGATTGAGTCCAGTCTAAGGGTTAGTAAGTGCAAGGGGGATGACATGGTGACTTATGTTACTGCCTCGTTTCGTTCCGAGGCACTGTGTTGGTGGGATAACCTGGTGCAGGCTATGGGTGATCGTTCGGTTAGGAGGATGACATGGGACGAGTTGAAGAAATTGGTTCTCGATCAGTTTTGTCCTCCGCATGAATTGGATAAGATGGAACAGGAATTCTTGACCTTGGAGGCGGGTTCTATGTCGCATCGGGAGTATACCACCAAGTTCAACAAGATTGCTCGTTTATGTCCCGATTTGGTTACTCCCGAAGCCAAGCGGATTAAGAAGTATGTGAAGGGGCTTTCGGTGGATATTTGTAGGGGTGTGTTGACTACCGATATGAACTCTTTTCACTCGGTGGTTACTTTAGCAGGTACGTTGTATGACCAGAGGGAGAAGTTACCTCCGACTGAGACTAGGAAGACATGGAACTCAAATTCGTACGGTAAGCGGCCCGGGGGAAACAATTTTAATTCATCTGAGAAAAGGGTAAAGAATGAGACTTCTAAATTTAAGAGGGATGCGGCGTTCGTTAATTGCAGGAAGTGCGGGAAACAGCACAAGGGGAATGTAAGAGTGGGTCTGGCACTTGTTTTTGTTGTGATAAGACAGCCTTCTGCACTTGTTATGGGCATTATGAATTTCTTGTGATGTCTTTCGGTTTGACCAACGCACCGACTGCGTTCATGGATCTTATGAATCGGGTGTGTAGGCCGATGCTCAATCGTTTAGTTATTGTGTTCATCGACGACATTCTTGTGTACTCTAAAAGTGAATTCGATCACGCCGGTCATCTCAGGGAAGTGTTGGAGGCTCTGCGGAAGAACAAACTGTATGCGAAATTTTCTAAGTGTTCCTTCTGGTTGCATGAGGTTCAATTCTTGGGTCATGTTATTAACCCGAGTGGTATTCTGGTTGACCCCGCTTTATCCCTGATATTTCGAAAATTGCTTCTTCACTGATATTTCGAAAATTGCTTCTTCACTGACCAGGTTGACTAAGAAGAGTGTTAAGTTCTTTTGGGGTACTGAGCAGGAGGAGGCTTTTCTCGAGTTGAAGAACAGGTTGACGCATTCCCCGATTTTAGCTCTACCCGATGGCACCAACGATCTGGTGGTTTATTCTGATGCCTCTTATCGGGGGCTTGGTTGTGTTTTGATGCAGCGAGGCCGAGTCATCGCTTATGCCTCACGACAGTTGAAGCCTCATGAGGCGAATTAGCCTACACACGATTTAGAGCTGGCGGCGGTTGTGTTTGCGCTTAAGTTGTGGAGGCATTGTTTGTACGGTGTTCCTTGCGTTATTTATACCGATCATAAGAGCATAAAGTATTTCTTCGAGCTAAAGGAACTGAATATGTGACAGCGTCGATGGTTGGAGTTGATTAAGGACTACGATATGGAGATCATGTACCATCCGGGTAAGGCTAACGTGGTGGCCGACGCGTTAAGCTGGAAGGAGAGACCAAAACCTATTCGTGTGAAATCCTACCAGCTTATTCTCAAACCCGACATTTTGAAACAAATAGCCAACATCTAGAATGAAGCGTTGCAGGTGGAATGGATTATGTCAGAGCGTATTTGGGGTCAGGAAAAGTTGTTGGAAGACATCGGTGATGGGGTGAAGTATAAGGATGGGCGTTTATGGGTACCAAGGTATGGAGATTTCAGAGGTAAAATTTTAGATAAGGCGCACAAGTCGCGCTATTCCATTCATCCGGGCGCGACCAAGATGTACCAAGACTTGAAAAAGAATTATTGGTGGCCTGCGATGAAGTTTGAGGTGACTCAGTATGTAAGTAAGTGTTTGACATGCCTGCAAGTTAAGGCCAAGCATAAGAAGCCGTTTGGGAAACTTCAGCCGTTGGAAATACCTGAATGGAAATGGGAGCATCTTACCATGGATTTCGTGACTAAACTGCCTCGTACTCTTAGGGGTAATTATGACACCATTTGGGTAATCGTGGATAGACTGACCAAGAGCGCTCACTTCTTGCCGATTCGAGAGACTTTTAATTTTGAGCAGCTGGCCGATGTGTTTATTCGTGAGATCGTCTCTAGGCACGGGGTTCCATTATCTATTGTTTCAGATAGGGATAAGCGTTTCACCTCCAGGTTTTGGAAAAGGTTTCACGAGGAGATGGGCACCAAACTCCTTATCAGTACTGCTTATCACCCGCAGACGGATGGTCAGTCCGAGAGGACCATTCAGACTCTCAAGGATATGTTGCGGGCTTGTGTTATCGACTTTGGTGGTAGTTGGGACCGTCACTTACCGTTGGTAGAGTTCTCGTATAATAACAATTATCACACCACGATTGGGATGCCACCGTTTGAGATGCTGTATGGTAGGAGGTATAGGACTCCAGTCTGCTAGGGTTCCATTGGACATAAACAGTTGGGTAGTTTGGAGGTGGTTGAAGCCACGACTGAGAAGCTCGATAAAATTAAGGCGTTTATGAAGGCTGCTCAGGATCGTCAAAAGTCCTATGCGGACAAATGGCGAAGGCCCATTGTGTTCGAGTATGGGGATCGGGTTACGTTAAAAGTTTCTCCCTGTAAGGGCATTATTCGTTTTCGTAAGACGGGGAAGCTTAATCCGAGGTTCATTGGTCCGTTTCGTATAGTGTCCCGTGTTGGTGAGGTAGCGTATAGGCTGGAACTGCCTGATGAGCTCACGGGGATTCATCCTACCTTCCATGTGTCCCACCTAAGGAAATGCTTAGCGGATGATGAGGCCCATGTGCTTCTTGATGAAATTGAGCTCGACAGTAAGCTAAACTACGTTGAGCAACCGATTGTTATTCTTGACAGTCAGGCGAGGAGTTTGAGGAATAAGGTGGTTAGACAGGTGAAGGTGCAGTGGAGGCACCGTAGGGGTTCCGAGGCTATTTGGGAATCTGAAGGATGAGATGATGAGACTGTATCTGCAGTTGTTCCTGTCGCCTCGGGGTTCGGGGACAAATCCCATTGTAAGGGGGGTGGACTTTTAACACCCGTCAAACTTCTGGTTTAATGATTTAGCGCGTGTAAAGTATGTATAACTCTCGGGACTTAAACGACGTTTCTCGAAAGCCTTTACGTCATCCCGGTATGTTAAAGAACCTAACTTTTCCTTCCATTTTGCCTTACACTTCAATCTGGAGGGACTAGAGTGTAATATATTATGTTATAACATAAACTAACCCTAGCCCCCCCCATTGTTGCGATCGGCAGCAAGAGGAGACCCAAGACCCACGATTTTTCTTTTTTGCAGCCTATTCAAAGCCTTAGAACTTCAATTCAAGGTATGTACTACGATTCCCCAAGTCTTTTACATGTTAATTGATCCTTATATTGCGCGTATTGATCGAAAAACGTCTTGTTGTAGGCTAACCGGGTGGTTGCCCAATTGAGCTTTTCCGGGGCTGTTTTAGTGAGGTTTTCGCATCAAAATACCACTAGGTATAACATGTACATCATATTATAATTTCATGGCCAATGGAGGTGTTTAGGTCGGTCAATCGATTTTAGTTCAAAAACTAGGGTTTACCGGGTGTAGGGTTGACAATTGTTGATTTTGATGCGTTAATCGATCGGATGACCGACCGAATCAGTTTGTACAGCCCTAGGGGGGTTTAAGGGCTGTGGGAAAATTAATTTTTTGATGCTCGGGGCTGTTTTGGTTGGTGCTTCGTCAATCGAGTCGGCGGTGCGCGAATTTTCGTTTAAATGTTAGATTGAGAGTTGTAAAAAGGAACCGTCAACCCTATCAACTCGGGTGACATAATTATGATGAATGAAAAGATTAAAATGGGAATTTGGTCCATTTGGGGCTGATTCGTTTACCAAATGGTTTTAAGGTTTATTACGCGCGTATTCGACTCGATTTGATTACCCTCGGGCCAAGTTGTTGGGCCTTGGGCCAAAGTGTTGGGCTTGAACGACCCATAACGCAAGAGTGTTCTTACGGTCTAGTTTAGTAACACGTTGTCTATAATTTACAGGCCCTTACTTGTGATTGTGCACTTAGGGATTTCCTAGCTTGTTACAGGTGTTTGATTGATTTCAGGTGAGTTCATGATGCCCTTTTTACTCTTTTAACTTTTGGGCTAGCATGCACACCTAAGTGTTTTCCTACTGGATGAAATGTTTTAAACGATTTTATATAGGCTTGCTAGAATAGGGTAGGCCTTGGAATGTTAACATATATACATAAATATGAATTATTGTTTGCCCTCTATTTGGGGAATGCTGTAGTCGTTTCGACTACTGAATGTTGTGCATGCCTACTTTGTGTTCGCATGCGCTAAATGTTACGTGTTTGGGTTGTACGTTTGCTTGACCCTGAATGTTATACGTGAATGTTATATATATATATATATGTGTGTGTTGTTATACATATATGGATGTATTTAAATGATGTTTACATATGTATGAGAATGTCTAGTTTTCGGTAATGATGATTTATGAATGTACTCGTTTATTTTTACTTTAAAAACTTTTGGTATGATTATCATAATTTCCATTACTGATAATATTTATTTAAAACTTGAACTCACTCAGCTCAAGCTGACTTTGTGTGCATGTTAGTGTGAGTTTTAGGTTAGGAAGAGGATGCCTTATCGCTTGGACGTGCACAGAGTTACTTGGACGGTGAAGGGCATACTGGAATGAAGAATTGTTTATGAACATTTTATTTCAAAGGACTTATAAAAGTTATACTTAATTTGGTTTTGGGCAAAATTTGTAACGTCCAACTTTTGTTAAATAAATAACAGAAAGTTTTGTTAATAGTGTGTGTTGTTAAAGTAGTTTTGTGTTAAGTGTTTGGGAAGTAGGAATTGGGAATGGGTGGTGGGACCCATGAAACCCCCTCTATATATGCCCAACCACTTCTTCTTTTCCTTTCTTTTTCTCATCCAAACACACAAACACACACACTCAAGAAACACACACATACACTCTCTTTAGCACTTGGATTTAAAATCCAAGCCAAAGAAAGGTGGAATCTCGTGTTTAACATCGTCATGCAACAAGAATCACGTCCAGATACTCGAGTTATCAAGATCTGAACTCGAACCCGCAAGCAAAAGGTGGGTTTTAGTTTAAAATGGTTAAGTTTTGTTATTAGAATCGGCATGCAAACTGTTATAATGATAGATCGGGTTGTGAAATGTATGAAAAATATAAACTTGGTAAGTTATAACCTCTCGGGTGCACTTTGTGAGAAAAAGGTGGTGTTTAGACTTTGAGAGATGGGTTCAGGATCAGGTGCATGGGGTCAGAATGTGTCGAAGGTTGGGAAAGAGTAAAAATCAGGTCCTGAGGAAGAGCCACGAAGTAATATGGCTTAAAAATAATAAAAGCGAAGAAAGGCAGGCATTTCGCTTCGCTCAGCCATGAGAAGTGAAACAGGCATTTCGCTTCGCTTAGCCATGCGAAGCGAAACGCTTCCATGCGAAGTGAAACAGTTTCATGCGGAGCGAAATGCTTCCATGCGAAGCGAAACAGTTTCATGCGAAGCGAAACGCTTCCATGCGAAATTTTATAAAATTCATTTTTTGATGCATTTTTGTTAAAGGACTGTTGATGTATTTTCTGATGCATTTCTGCTCAACCCCAGCCAGGGGCGCTGCCCCTTGGACCCTGCTAGGGGCTGCCGCCCCTAGACCCCGTTACCAGGGGCGCTGCTCCAGGACCCCAGTTAGTTGAGGGTTTCATAAATTGAGATGTAGGTAGTTGTTGTAATAGATAATTGACACGCGTAATGTATTGAATAGTTAGCCGTGCTCAACTAAAGAAGGGAATTACTATTAACAGCGAGAGAAACCGACTTCAAGTGAATTCTAGCCCCATTTTTCTTTGAAATGTTTTCGGGGCTGTGTGCATTCTCTTATGTGATAGTTAATACATTTACTTAATTGATAAGTGTATGATACATGTATGACTATGTATTGGATGTTATTACTATATAATGATAGTATGAATGAGCATGTGTATATATATATATATTATATACGTGAGACAGGTAAAATACACACGTATGATAAATGTATGGTTATTCGAGGCAGTAGGGACTAGACCCTTATGATATCTGTGATGTTTGGGACCAGACCCTTATAATATCTGTGATGTTAGGGCCCAGACCCTTATAATTGTGATGGTAGGGACTAGACCCTTACAATATCTATGATGTTTAATGTAGAATAGCTTTTGGTTACCATAGGGTTTTATGAGAGAAAGTATGTAAGTATGCATGCATGTATAAAAAGTATGTGTGAAAGAAGTAATAGCGAAGTAAGGTATGAATACGTATCTTCGGACGCGTATAAGTAAGGGCAGGAATGTATTGTATGTTAAATTGATTAACTAGAACTCACTCAACATAGCTGACTTTTAGTATGCATGCATGCAAATAGATTGAGGTAGCTGGCTTGAGGAGGGACACATGGCATGGACAGAAGAGATTGGCATCTACAATGAAGTGTCAAGATTGTTTTAATTAATCACGAATTGTATGTTAAGACAAGAATGAATGGTTTGTAATGTGATGTATGAAGTTTTAAATTATTCCGCGAAGGTTTTAATTAACTCTGATTTTAGAATTGTGTTTATGAGTAAATCCAACACCAAAGTAGGGTTACCGGGAACGGGGCCTTACAAAATTCCCGGGTTTCAGGAACTTGTTTCATTTTTCATGTTTTCCGCTAAATTGACACTCTGATATGTTCGTTTTAATGGAAGAAACGGTTTTCAAGTTCAACTATTTCATTAAGTATTTAGCATGAATACCAACTGTGGGGTTCCCGGGATTCGGGGTCTTACAATATTTGATTAATCACACACAATTACACGTTTGCTATATTTGATATATATATTTATATATAGTATAATGTATGCATATGTCCCCAAAACATAATGAAAACTGAGTAAAATAGGGGAACGATAAAACTCACCTTAGATTAAAGGCAAGTGATTAATAACTTAGATAAACAAACTAAAGGTTAAGCAATTCGTCCACTACGTGTCGAACGATATTAAAGATCAGAACCTGTAACTTTGAGATATGATAATATAATTAAAAACGAACTCGTGGCCACTGGAATCAATCTAAACGGACGTTTAGAACTCAAGTTACGTTATATTCAAGATTTAAGCGAGATGGTACTGACTAGAATCCGAACAACGAGTCGGAAGTCGGGTTTTGGTTAGTAGCCTTAAAATTTCTTTACGAGAATAAAAGTTTTCTGGACCGAACGTTGAATCCGACCAGAAGTGTGAGAAAACGATAAGTAAAAGTTGTTGACTATTTTACCCTTTATCGGGAATTATAGCAACTGACCAGTCAATACCCTTCAATCTCAGAAATAGATTCAATGTTATTGACTAGGGAATAGGTATGAAAGATTCCTATGTTTACAACTTACCCAGAAAGTGAAAGGATTGATGAGAAATAGAAGTCAAAGGTCCTAAAGCAAGCAAAGTCAACGAACAAGTCTTGTATCTTCAACGACTATGCAAAAACCGCAGGGTTTGGGGATGACCAGAGGTAGGTGATGGCTGGAGGAGGTGTATTAGGGTTAGATTAAAGTTTATAGCAGGGAATTATGATGTGTTTATATAGAAATAGGAAAAACGAACCAATTATGGACATATCACTCATTTAAGCAAGTAAATATGATTTAAAGGAAAGAATCGGCGAAATATTCATAAAGATCTGATCTTGGGCAGGGGAAAAAGAATTAGAAGTTGTGTTTTAGTTATATTATGATTACTTGGTCCTTACTTCTCTATAAAGTGCCTAAAATAACCGATTTTATACCATAAACGAACTAGGAAACAAGATCTCGCGAACTGACTGTGCAGGTCTCCCAAAGCGTTTCACGATGGAGGTGATGGTGGAGGCCACGTGGAGCTCCGACCATCTTAGGATGGTTTTCAAGTTTTGACACAATTTGCCCCTATAGTTTGGTGTTTGGTCTTTTATTGGATTTTATATGAAATAATTTAGGAATAATCAATATAATAAACATGAAGGGTCTAAATTAAACATTTGAAACTTAAAAATTTGTTTTGATTTAATATTAAAGATCTAAAAAAAGTTCCGGTCGGGTTAAGCGTAAACGAATACGGGTTTGAAAAATCTGAAATGTTACAGTCTTCCCTACTTTAGGGAATTTCGTCCCAAAATTAAGGAAAACCAAAACATCGTGGTTTTGAAAACAAATTAAACTTTTAAGGAAAATATCATAATAATAGAACTTCTAATAACCGAAGCGACGCTTCAAATGGCAATCCGATAAGGGCACCTATATATAGGATGTACCAGCGTCGTATCCACCATGTCCTTATCATCTCTTCATTTGTACCGTTACCCAAGCTACACAGATAAATCACGACACATAATTGTACGTATTATGATTTCCATGCGAGGACTCAGATAATTATGTTCGCGGCCATAATTACTCTTATCGTCGGATGGTTCGCATAATTTCTTTCATCATGTGGGTTATAAAATATTTAAAATCATCATTTCGTAAGAAACAAACATTTTGATAACTTTAAATATAAATTCAAGAGATACTTATTAAATATTCGGATTTGATTAATAAACCAGGTGATTTCTATTATATCTTTTGATTAAGAAAGTTACAAATTTTGGAGATTTAAATGGATTTTTTGAAGCAGACATTTGAAGTGAATTATGATGATTGAGAATAAGCTAAGAGTGGAATATGAAGTTAACCGTGATAGATAAAGGAACTTGACTCATGAGATAATATGCGCAAAAGTTTAATTCGTAACAATTGTTAAGATCGAGAGTATAAATTTAAACGAAGATTTTGGTGAGTCGAGTTTAGTTAGTTGAGAAATAATGATATTTAAAGAGATGTTAACATAAAGTTATAGCTTTTCAAGTTGTGATTTTGAGATGAGATTAATTCAATTAAGACATTCTAAAATATTATAATATTTAATAATTTAAATATTAATGATAATGCGAAAATATACGTACTTGAATTAAATCGTTAATAGATTAAATTGGGAAACGGTTATTCCCGAACCACCTAGATAGTCCTATTGCAATTAAACCTTTAGAATTAGATAAAATGTAAAGTATGTAGTTAAATTAGATTAAAAATTTGGAATTCGTGGATTTTTTCCTTTTTCATAAAATCGTTTTAAATATTAGGAAGTAAGTAATTTGAATTATCAATAGTGGAAATTTGAGTAAGTAATAAATTCTAAATTAAAGTGAAGCATATAATAAATTGAGATAAATACGAGGCTAGAAATGCATGAACCACCATGACTATTTTAACAATTATGAATTTATCATTTAAAATGTTTAAAATTTTCAAAAAATCAAAGTAGGGAGTTGAAATATTTACGATGAAGGTTCAATCAAAAAGTCAATTTAATAATAAACGTTAAATTAATTAATGGAAAATTTTTAATTTAAAAATGGAAATTAAATTTAGATAATACATAATTTAGTTTAATAATAATAAAATTTACAATAATTGAATTTTAATAATAAAGATTTATAAAGTGGAAAATAAGTTGTGAAAACCCTCATAATATTGAGAAAAACAAGAGATAATAAAATATTTATAGTTTAAAGTTGAGGATAAGGATTTAAATGTACTTAGAAATTTATCGTTTGAGGATATGGATAAAATTAAAAAAAATATAATTTAAAGAATATTTTAATGGATATGAGTTAGTATAAGATTTCTAGTTCGGTGTATTTTAGTTTTGTCGAGATTGGCGGTCGTTTGGTGAACGAAATATAGCAGCAAACTCTTTATCGATTCTAGTAGTCGAACATCAATCACGAGATGTAGGTAAACGGCGTTGATTACGATGATTTCCTAAGGAAGACATTCTACGAGGACCAAGGATGAAATTTTATTAAAATGATGGGTAAGTTGTGTGGATAAGTTGAGGTGAGATAATAAAGAAGTGTACCTAAATAGAATTGTGCAAGTGATGACTCGAGGACGATTCGAGATTTAAAATAATGTGAATAATTTTTTTGAGATATTTAATTTAGTAACTAAAGTTTTGTAAAAATTTCAAAAGTAAAATGTTATTAGTTTGGGCTTTCTATGGGCTTCCCATGGTAGCTCGAGATCGTAAAGAAACTAACGAAACATGTTCAATGAGTTGGCCTCCCATGAGCTTTCATGGCAATTTGAATGACCCAACTAAATAAAAAAACATAAAGTTTGTGAGTTGGCCTCCATTGAGCATTCCATGGCAATTTGTTGGCCCAATTCAAATAACGTGTAATAAACAATTGAGTTGTTAAGCATATGAGCGTGTACATGGCATTTAACTGACCCAACTAATTACTGAATTATCGGGTCAATGGAGTTGTTTGGACCATGAGCGTTACATGGCATTTAACCGTCCCAACTAAATATCGAATCAATGAATCAAATACAAGTAGTTGGTGTATCTCGGGAACCACCCCGGACGATACATTCCAACCCAAAAATCAAATTGAAAATGGTTTAAGAAATGGATAGTTGGAGTGACCATGGATTTCCATGGATTTTTCACCCAACTAAGCATTTAAAATTATTAATAAACACAATTTGGAAGTATAACCGTTTAGTCATTTATGTTTACCACACAACCGTTTAGCCGATTACAGGTACCACTTAAAGTTATGGTTGTACGACATTGGTCATACGCCCATGCTTCAAGGTGAAGAAACAAAACAAAACACGGGAATTCTTAAGGAATTTCCCACAATAATAAGTAATATCCCAAAAATAAGACAATTTAAAAATATTTTGAAAGTGAGGCATAACCTCGGAAGTTGTGTGTGTGTGCAATAAATAAATAAGATACCATACAATAAAATAATTAATCTAGGTAAGCTGTAAACAATTTATTAAGTAGCATATAAGGCAGTTCAGATAATGACGTATGGGGTTCCTAACATATGTCTAGGACCATTTCAAATGACCTATCATATAACCTTCGGCTCTGATACCAATCTGTCACACCCCAACCTAAGACGGAAATACCGAGGCGTGATCTGATTGCTCACAGTTCGAAGATACTATCATATATAAAATGTGACAATATATAATTAATTATTTTATTGAAAGAATACACACAATATCAAAGTATAGCAAAAAATATAAATACATGAATGTAAACTCAAATAATATTTTCTTGTTTATATCCTAAAGTCTTGTATACGTGTCCAACTACAGTCTTCAATACAAGCAACTGCATATGCGTAAAAAATGGAGTTTTGTCAACAAACATGTTGAGTGAGTTTATCATCAATTTTTGGCACAAAAAATAATGTTAATATAATAAATTAGAAAAATATGCAAAACGTAATAAACGCGGTAATGAAATCAAACCATGAGCAAATAAGTTGTCGATTAAACCATTGACAAGCGAATCGGGCGTTGGTAATCAAACATTAGCAAGTAATAATAATCAGACCGTTGCCAAGTGAATCGGGCGGTGGACATTAATGAGAACCCTCTCCAAGGGGATATGTCAAATGATTGCATACAAAGACAGATAAGCACATAAAAAATATATTTGATTAATCACACACAATTGCACGTTTGCTATTTTTGATATATATATATATATATTTATATATAGTATAATATACGCATATTTTCCCAAAACATTGTGAAAACTGAGTAAAATAGGGGAATGATAAAACTCACCTTAGATTAAAGGCAAGTGATTAATAAATAAGATAAACGAACTAAAGATTAAGCGTGACAAAACAATAAGCAAAAGTTGTTAACTGTTTACCCTTTATCGGGTTTTAAAGCAATTGACCAGTCAATACCCTTCTATATCAAAAATTGATTGAAGGTTATTGACTAGGGAATAGGTATGAATGATTCCTATGTTTACAACTTACACTGAAAGTGAAAGGATTGATGAGAAATGGAAGTCAAAGGTCCTAAAGCAAGCAAAGTCAACGAACAAGTCTTGTATCTTCAATGAATCAATAATGGACATATCACTCGTTTAAGCAAGTAAATATGATTTAAAGGAAAGAATCGGCGAAATATTCATAAAGATCTGATCTTGGGCAGGGGAAAACGAATTAGAAGTTGTGTTATAGTTATATTATGATTACTTGGTCCTTACTTCTCTCTAAAGTGCCTAAAATAACGAATTTTATACCATAAACGAACTAGGAAACAAGATCTCGCAAACTGATTGTGGAGGTCTCCCAAAGCGCTGTGCGATGGAGGTGATAGTGGCGGCCACGCGGCGCTCCGGCCATCTTAGGATGGTTTTCAAGTTTTGTCACAATTAGCCCCTATAGTTTGGTGTTTGGTCTTTTATTGGATTTTATATGAAATATTTTAGGAATAATCAATAAAATAAACATGAAGGGTCTAAATTAAACATATGAAATTAAAGTATTTGTTTTGATTTAATATTAAAGATCTCTAAATTGTTCCGGTCGGGTTAAACGTAAACGAATACGGGTTTGAAAAATCCTAAATGTTCCAGAAAGGTAGCCGGAGCATTACATAGTTCAAACGACATACGACGGTATGCAAACGTGCCATATGGGCGTGTAAAAGTCGTCTTCTCTTGGTCTTCCGGTGCAATGGGAATTTGAAAAATATCCCGAAAAACCATTAAAAAAACAATAGAATTACTGACCTGCAAGACACTCCAGCATCTGATCAGTAAATGATAACGGGAAGTGATCCTTCCGGGTGGCATCATTCTACCTCCGATAGTCAATACACACACGCCAACCGGTAACCGTACGCGAAGGGATAAGCTCATTCTTCTTATTCATCACCAAAGTCATACCACCCTTCTCAGAACAACTTGGGTAGGGCTCACCCATGGAGAATTGGAAATCGGGTAGATCATCCCGGCATCCATCAACTTCAATACCTCCTTCTTCACCACCTCTTGCATATTCGGATTAAGACGTCTTTGTGGTTGCACCACCGGTTTGTACTCACCCCCCATTAAAATCTGGTGCGTGCAATAAGTGGGGCTAATACCTTGAATATCGGAAAGTCTTCATGCAATCGCCCCCTTATTCAACTTCAACACGTCTGTTAACTTCGACTTCTCTTCCTCCGTCAAATTGGAGGGCACAATAACGGGCAGGTTTGAGCCCTTATCGAGATATGCATACTCCAAGTGTGACGGGAGTACTTTCAACTCCAACGGAGCGGGTTTCTCCATGGAACCCGCCTGACTACCACAACTAACCTCATTTACCTCTATAATCTCGGGCAAACTCAAAATCTCAACCAACTCATCACAAACTGAATCGTTCTCACACGACTCATCCTCAACCAAATCGTCACAATCGACCACACCATTACTTCCCACGAGATCCGCACCACATATATAGTCAAAACAGCTATCCACACCTGTAATAAAAGAGTTAATAAAATAAACCAAGTGGCATGGACCACTGAAGTCATCTTGATCACCCGGATGCTTCATCGACCTCGCGACATCATAAGTAACATTCTCATCACCAACCCGAATTTTGATCTTCCCCTCATACACATCTGGGTAAGCGCCTTTGCGGTTCGTAAAAACGGATGAACAAGAATGATGGGGACCCTCTCGTCAGCCTCATTGTCGAGCACCACACAATCCACCGGGAACACAAACTTATCAATCTTCACTAGCAAATTCTCTATAATACCCCGCGGATACTTAACTGAACGATCGGCCAACGACAGCGGCATGCGAGTCGGTGTAAGCTCGCCCAACTCCAACTTCTCGTACAAAGAATATGGCATCAAATTAATACTCGCCGCCAAATTTGCCAATGCATGGCTCATCGCGTCACTACCAAACAAACAAGGAACTGTAAACACTCTCAGATCCGACAACTTCTCGGGTACGCGGTTCAACACTACCGCCGAACAATTTCCAGTAAGGGGAATCGATGAAACCTTCCCTAACCTATCCTTCCTTTTCAATAGGTCCTTCAAAAACTTCGCGTACTTCGGCATGTGTTGGAGGGCATCAATGAACGGAAGATTAATCTTCAACTGTCGGAACATGTAGAGAAAGTGCCTGTACTCCCTTGTGTATTTTTGATGTTTTAAGCGAGCGGGATACGGGACACGAGAGTGATCAATCACAGGTGGTCAGGTGATGGCCGGACTTCAATCGGCTTCTTCTCTACTGGTGGTGCAACCGGTGCGGTGTTATAGTGCTTTGCCCGGCACTTCCATCTTGATCTCTTCATCCATCACCTCCTTATCTTGAGCCTCAACCTTACCTCTTCTTACCTCAGGACCCAAAACCCTGCCGCTACGAATAGTAATCGCCTTTAGTTGAGCGGCTAGATTCTGCTGAGTAGAACCTGAAAATTTTCCCGGGGGTCTCTCATCCAATCGTTGAGCAAAATTGCCAATGGACCTTTGCATGTCGAGTAGAGACGATTGTTGATTCTTCAAGAGCAGATCATGATAGGCGAGAGTCTTTTGACTAACTTGATCTATAGTAAGGATTTGCTGCATCATCTCTTCCAACCTTCCCATACCACTACTCGAATCTTGCCCATTACCTGAACTTTGTCCATTAGAACCTCTACTGTTATACTGACCTTGATTTCGGTTATAGGCCGCTTGGAACCCAGGTGGCCCACCGGCCGGGCGCCAATTCGAGTTACCTTGCTCTTGATTCTGGTTTTGATTCTTGTTGTAGTTATAGTTTTGATTGTTGTTGTTGTAAGCATTAGGGAACAAGTTCTGACCAGCCACAAAATCAGCATCTTGATTATTCATCAACGGACACTCCACGTACCATGACCACCCCTACACAGCTCACACCTATCCACTTTAGCCTTTAACTCTTTCAACTCTCGGGAAATATTCTCCAAAGAAACAGCCACACTAGTATCCAGAGTAACCTGGTACACACCTCGAGCAAATGAGGGTGTACTGGTGATGGGATTGGAATTCCCGTTATGTTGCTTCTTCGTGTATTCCGATTACGTAAAACTTTCAAACATCTCGTTACACTCGGTCGCATTCTTCTTGTCCATCAAATTACCCCCGGAAGCTGTGTCAAACCTCGCTTGAGTCTAATAAGTAAGCCCATTGTAAAACTTCTCAACAAGGGCCCAAGGTGTGAGCCCGTGTTGTGAACAACGGGAAAGCAGATTCTGGAAGCGCTCCCAAGCTTGGTAATATGGCTCATCCGGCTCCATGTGAAAGGAGTGGATCTGGTCACGAAGGCGAGAAGCTTTAGTAGGTGGAAAGTACTTCTTGATGAATTCATTGCGAAGCGCCTCCCATGTAGTGAATGCTTCAGCAGGATGCGAATCAAGCCAAGTGGCAGCACGACCCGAAAGTGAAAACGGGAACAAGTAAAGGAAGATTGCATCCTCATTAGCACCTTGCAAGTTGAATGTTTTGAACACACGAGTAAGATGGTTGATGTGTGCCGGTGTATCTTCATCTTCATAGCCATGGAATTGGTGTTGTTGGGTGATGTTGTGTAAGACCCCGAGCCCGGGAATCCTACAGTCGGTAATCATAACCAAAATTCTCAAAAATTTGAAACCAAAGAAATTCGTTTATTAAAACCAGTCAAAATAATTAAAAAGTGGAGTAATAAGTATTAATATTCCCCAAAAACTCGGAAAAGGTGCCCAAAGTTAAATATGAAATAAAAACATTCATTTCATTAAAATGGTTTAGAGTAACCAGTAGCGGAAAATGTCAAGTAGTAAAAACCCCAAAACCGGGGATATGTGCCCAAAACAAAACAAAACAAAACAAAATAAAATAGAAATTCTTTTTATTTAAAAGTTCTCGACCAGAAATGCCTTCAACCGTCCGAGTAGTTTCCAGCACGTCCAATCGATAATCTCTATCACTTAACCTGAAAATCAAGCTAACATACACACAAAGTCAGCTTGAGCTGAGTAAGTTCAAGTTTTAATAAACGATATATATAAATCATTCCAAGGTTATAAATATAAGACAATATATGGAATAATAGGCAAATGGATAAATGATAAGTAGCCATATATATATATATATACATACACACACACACACACAGATATATATATATATATATATATATATATATATATATATATATATATATATATATATATATATAGGGGAGGGTTCAAATGAGAACCACTCCTAAACTTAAAAACTATGAAAACTAGTTTCAACCAATCACATAATTAAGAATTCTTTTTATTTTATTTTTATTTAAAGGGCATTTAAATAAATGTGAACCCCACTAATTATGAAATTAGTTTTCCTCAATTATCATAATTGATAAATCACTCTTTGTTTAATTCTAGCCTACATGCAATTCTCAAAGTCCCAATCCCTGGCCAATATTCTTTGACCGTGGTTAATCCGACTTGATTATTGAAAAGGAGGGGTTAGGCGAATTAGGGTTTGCATCAGCTAATAGCCTAATATTATTTTCAATTTTTGTGCAATTTCATCACAAGTCATTAATGGCTGCGATTTAATCTATTTGTTTCACTGAAATTGTTGTTTCGCTGAAATTGATAGCACTCAACATGTGTTCATCAGATCTTCATGTGAAGAAAATATAACTCTGAAGACAAGTTCATATGAAGAAAATTATTCTACCATATATCTGTTCACAAGGGAAGGTATTCTAAATGCTTCTTTTATTAGCGAATTGGATCTTATTTGTCATAAATTTAACCATGTGTTATCCTTGGTTACTGGCACGGAGGGTACTGTTCAACACAAGTTATATTTTATTGGTTTTTAATAAACTTATTATCATTAAATATTTTACATGCTATGGATAATGAAGGTTCTGTGTATACTTCAAAACTAAAATTCCATTCTAGATAGGTCCACGTTTACGTATAACGTCACTATAACCCATCATGTATATATTTGATGAGAACAAAATTTTTCAACCTCATGCTTATGCAACTATCATGATTTTGTTGAAATTGGGTCTTATTATGTCATAATAGAGTGACTAGTTACATATATGTATTTTTGTTATAATATATTGTGTTTCTTATTTTAAGGAACATACTAACAATATGAACATGATGAATAAAGATGAAGATGGTGATAAACTAGTTACATATAAATGAAGGTGATGACCCAAGCATGAAGATGGTGAACCATGATGAAGATAATGTTCATAATGAACTCGATTACATATATGTAAACAAGATGAAGACAATGAGTTACATATATGTATGAAGATGATCAAGATGATGAGCTCATTACATATATGCACTGGATTACTTGGTTTGTATTTTTGTAGAATGATTAGTTACCAACATGAAGTAGTTGTTAATTGCTTGTTTACCCATATAGTTCATATAGCCAACAATCTTATTTCTTCTTGTTGATGTGCATTCTAATTCGAGTTTACTTTTAGTTTCAAATCAAAGGATTACATATACGTACCAAATAGAATTATACGCACTTATCATGTAATTACATTATTTAATAATTATTTTTAACAATGAGTATGTTGATTTTGCTACAAAGACACAATAAACAAAGAACCCGTTTAGTTTACATATATGTAACTTCGCAATTTAGTTTTACATATATGAAAATGTCACACCCCGCCGTCGGGCCTAGGCGTGTGACTCACAGTTGGTACCAATTCTGTCAATTTATCAAAGTTTGCAGCAGAAAATGTTATTTTAAAATATTTACTTTCATAACATAGGGAATTAAACACCGTTGATCGTTTTACAAAATTACTTGTTTAAAAACAAGTTTAATATATATGCTTCATTACAAAATTAGTATGCCTAGTGATCTTCTATCTCCATTGGCATAGAATGCAGTTGATGGCTCAGCTAATTTTGTAATGAGGCATATATATTAAACTTGTTTTTAAACAAGTCAATATGGTCAGATCGTCTTTACCTCAAACTATCTATTCAGCCATGGAGTTGGCTGGATACACGATGAATGGGTTGATCAGAACCCGTGAAGAAGAAAAGAAATAAAATACCTTCAAGAAGGATGCTGTGTTTAAGAAAAATGAAAGGGACAATAAGAAACAATATCGTGGAGAGAAAAGGTGTAAGGCCCCATACCTCGGGTACCCCACAGTTGGTAATCATTCAAAACACTCGTAAAAATAATTAAACTTAAAAACAATTCACTTCATTAAAATA